>NC_090859.1:4049612-4349612 GCF_024217435.2 Syngnathus scovelli
TGGATTTCCTTGTTACATAATCAATGAGTAGCATCCCCCAACATATCGCGTCACTCAGACTCAAACTGTCAAGAGATGAAAGTGCAATGTAAATTCAAGTTGAGTTTGTTGTGAAATTACTGTAGTCATGAGAAAAAAATTAAAATGTGTACACAAATACTATGCGCAAGCCATCGAAAATAGGAGTGGTTTTATGTATAAATTGCACTGAAATGGGGCACAAATTCATTGCCGTCTTATTGTTCTGATGAGCCTCGACACCTCTCATTTTCCCTAGTTCAGTGCAAGACAACCTCAACCAAAAATAGTGGACACCTCGCAGAATGCAAGTGAGTTCTATTAGTGTTTATCATGTATATTATATTAAAGTGACTAACGTTGAAATGATAGAGGAGCAGTTTGTCTCGTCTTTACTCTAGATGGCCTTGTCAAGCTACAATTTACATTACATTGACTAGAAATGCATTGTCAATGTTGAGATCACAAGTCGTTTTGTACGTGAACACACATTTGAACATTAAACAAAATTGTGACCTGTGAACCATTTAGTAATTTGCTGGTTTCATTTAAAAATAATGAAAATATAACGTTAAGAGAGCATTTAGATATAGTACAGAGATACATAGTATGGCCCGCCATATGATCCTTTGAAAAAAAGACATTTGAATAAAAGAAAAGAACACGTTTGCCATTTATCCTGTAATGTGCATTGCCTTTAAGAGGTTCTAACAATTCTCTTAGATGTGTGCAAAATTGGAGCACGGATGACGTAACAATATAGAACCGAACAGGAGCTTTGAGGCCAGTTGTATGGACATTACTACCTACAACATACTACCTAATCTTGCCTGATTTGCTATCTGCTTTTAGTTCCTTATATAGGATTCATTTGATCTGTTTTTTAAATAGGCTCAGTGTTAAAATTATGTATCGCAAATTATTGGACATATAAATCGTAGGTGTGTATAAACTCCTAGAAGTCTGAAAAAGCATAAGTCATCATTTTGTCAGTGTTCTACTAAGTGAAAAGTTCAAGTAATTTGTTGATTTCGATGTCATTTAAAACAAATTAATGAAGAAATTATAACTGATTTACCCTAAATTAGCTTAAATAAAATGTGTTTAACTATTGTACAGCCTTGAAAGCTTGTTATATTTGATTTGAGTTAAATTTGCATAGTGTTAAATAAATAGTCTATTCAAAAGAAAAATTAAATTGCTATAAATGTTTCACAATCAAGGATACTGTAACTCTTTGACATTCAACAAGGCTCATCAGGCTCTTGTACTTAATAACCTTTCTTTATGTAATTATATTTACACTGCTTGTCCTTATTGGGGACGTGCTAACCAAGACATCACTATGCTGTTGTATATCATACGTAGCTGTTGTTGTTTTTTTTTTTTTTTTTTTAAATTCAGGCTTGGGACATGGAATCGAACCAACCTGCACCTTCGCCAAGAATGGCAGCGGCACGTACCACTACAGATTTGCACATACAGTACTTGTACACAGTCACATATAATCTGATGCTTGAGAATCCTGATTCATCATGCTGCAGACGTGATGTTGCATCCTTCAATGCGTCGCAATTACCACAGCTTCAAAGACACCAGGTGTTACTCTGAAGGCACACATGAAGAAAATATTGTACATTTTTTATTAAATAGTGGGTCATTTTTGGTGAGATATGAGGGAAAAACAGACAACAGTGTACCTGTTGGAGAGTTGTGCCCCACTGAGTGTTGTTGTCCCGTCTTTGCTGACAAACAATTGCAAGTTGCTGTCTGGAAGGGAGCGTGTTATTTTTACTCATGATTGCATTTTACAGCAATGAATTTATAAGCACTGCAACCAAAATTGCAAAGATTACACATTATCTCAGGAAGTAACACAAAAACAACACTAAAGGTATTCATTCAAGGTCCTATTAGAGTAAATTTCAATCCCAGAAAGAGCAAGAGCCCAAACCTTCATTGTTGCTTTTGTCTGAAAAATTCTGACTACGAACAATCTTTTCCACTATGTCATCAGCATCAATGCGGGTATCATCCACACAGCTATGCTGCTTCTCCATCATGTCATTCTTCCTTCTGTGCAACACAACAAATAGAAGTTTTATATCTTAACACTTTGAATTGGCATAGACAGTTGATGTATGAGTCAAAGCTCATTATACAGTGGTAATGTCCTGAAATTTTGGATGGCTTAAAAAAACACTCAGAAATTCAAATTATCATCATTTTGAATGTCATCACATATCATGCAGGGTAACTTCAGTGGACATCCTGTTTTTGTTCAGTTTTTGTTTTTTCCCCGACTCGAGACGATAGTGACAAGAAGAATTTGTGAATTGTATTTGCAATATTTATGACTGGCTTACATGTATTTACATATTTGTGATGTTTGACACGAATTACATCGAGTGAAGATGTAGACTGCTTCATTGGGTTCTTTGGCTAACCGAAAGCTAGCTAGCCACTGAATGCTTAGATGCCGCATGCTTGTCAGTTGCGCTCAAGATGATTAACATATGTTGGATTTTATACTGTTAATATTCAATTGCATTAATGTGATTTGCATGTGGTTTTTAAAAAGTATGTAAAATGTTTCTTTGAAAATTAAAAATTGAAAGTAAAATACCATTGTAAAGCTAGGCCTGGCTGCATTATACATTTTCTTGAAATTTAAATGCAATTAATCACATGAAACAAGATTTTTACATAGCATCGAGCTTGTGAAAGTTGTTAGATGTGGTTTTTCATCCAGTTTCTTATCTTGTCAAAACTTTTTTGTTGTTGAAGCCCATCAGTCTACTAGTTCTTACTGATGGCCACTGATTCAAGAATGTTTAGTCAGTATCACGTCTCCGCTCCTCAGTGGCGCCGATCGCCAAGCGGAGTGGAGCTTATCCATGCCTTCTCCTTGCTAGCCTCGTGTGTCACATTGCGTGTTTTGTTGTCATGGTGTCCATTTGCATCTCTGTCCCGCGTCTGTGCTCTCGCCCCTCCCCGCCTGTATCCCCGCCGTAATCATTGTAATCACCGCTACCTGCCCCTCGTTGCCCATCTTGTACTTAAGCCCTGTCCGCGTGTCACTTCCTGTCGGATCATCCTGTTTACCCTGTTTCTCTCATTTCCCGTTTACTCCGTCTGCGTCTTCCCACGTCTGGTTCCCGTCCGTTTCTGCTGCCCGTACATTACCATGTTCTTCTGCCTGTTTGTTCCCATCATCATGTCCTTCACCACCCTTTTCCCTTCAATAAACCTTGGTCCAAGCTGCATTTGATTGCCCTGCTCCATTCCGCACGTGACAGTCAGACAGAAAGCCTTGAAGAAAGACTGACATACTTTCTGAGAAGCCACAGATGTCAAAGTCAAAAAGTCAAAGTCAGCTTTATTGTCTCTTGCAATACTGAAATTGAATGACGGGTCAATGTGACTGTGGCTTGATAAAACTATATTATGGAACTGAGAACCTTTACAAGCAACAAGCTCATATAACGTCAATGTTAAACACACTGAAAATGTATACTTTCCCCAGACTCAAAAAATTCTTGAGGAATGTCAAAAATGTGAATTTACACAATCTTGGGGAGTCTAACCCTCGGTCCCAGTGGGAGAGAAATGTGGTTGATATTCTACAGGATCTGGGTTTGTTTGCAAAAAGCAGAGCATGTGTTATCACCTGGATGATCTATTAGACATGATGGCAGCTACGGAGGGTAGTGGAGGCCTTTCTGGTTTGGTGGGAGTTCCTTGCTGATGCAGTTGTGTTGGGGTGGAGGGATATGGCAGTGCAAACCCACATGAAGCATTGCTGCTGGAAGAGGTGTTTCGATGGTGACTGAGATCAGTCAGGCTGGAGGAGCGAGAGTGACCTGTGCTGTAACCTAGAGTAGGAGACAAGCTTTGACCTTTAACAACCACTTACCGTATTTGCCGGTGTATTGGTCGACCTTTTTCGATCCAAAATCGACCGAACAAAATCGACCTCGACTTATACACCGAGTCATAAAATTTAACTTCGTATTCATCGCTTCAAATGTGATGGTAACCAAGGCCGTTTCTCATGCATCTCATTGTGCGTTGCACTTAGAAAATTTGAACCGGGCGGCGTGCGCGAGTGCGCGGCCCGCTGGAAGTCCAATGAGGCGCCGCGATCTCCTGCGCGGTGCTTATAAAGTGCCGATCCGCTCGGCTTGGAGCTATTTCCGGCCTCCCGTTGGTGCCGGGCGGCGTGCGCAAGCTCGCCGGCCGCGATCTCCTCCGCGGTGCTTATAAACAGCCGATCCGCTCGGCGGGGGCTATTTTCGGCCACTTGGCTCGTGCGCACGGCCTCACGGATGTGCCGGGCGGGTGCGTGAGCTCGCCGGCCGCTGGAAGTCCAATGAGGCGCCGCGATCTCCTGCGCGGTGCTTATAAAGTTCCGATCCGCTCGGCTTGGAGCTATTTCCGGCCTCCCGTTGGTGCCGGGCGGCGTGCGCGAGCTCGCCGGCCGCGATCTCCTCCGCGGTGCTTATAAACAGCCGATCCGCTCGGCGGGGGCTATTTTCGGCCACTTGGCTCGTGCGCACGGCCTCACGGATGTGCCGGGCGGGTGCGTGAGCTCGCCGGCTGCTGGAAGTCCAATGAGGCACCGCGATCTCCTCCGCGGTGCTTATAAACAGCCGATCCGCTCGGCGGGGGCTATTTTCGGCCACTTGGCTCGTGCGCACGGCCTCACGGATGTGCCGGGCGGGTGCGTGAGCTCGCCGGCCGCTGGAAGTCCAATGAGGCGCCGCGATCTCCTGCGCGGTGCTTATAAAGTGCCGATCCGCTCGGCTTGGAGCTATTTCCGGCCTCCCGTTGGTGCCGGGCGGCGTGCGCGAGCTCGCCGGCCGCGATCTCCTCCGCGGTGCTTATAAACAGCCGATCCGCTCGGCGGGGGCTATTTTCGGCCACTTGGCTCGTGCGCACGGCCTCACGGATGTGCCGGGCGGGTGCGTGAGCTCGCCGGCTGCTGGAAGTCCAATGAGGCGCCGCGATCTCCTCCGCGGTGCTTATAAACAGCCGATCCGCTCGGCGGGGGCTATTTTCGGCCACTTGGCTCGTGCGCACGGCCTCACGGATGTGCCGGGCGGGTGCGTGAGCTCGCCGGCCGCTGGAAGTCCAATGAGGCGCCGCGATCTCCTGCGCGGTGCTTATAAAGTGCCGATCCGCTCGGCTTGGAGCTATTTCCGGCCTCCCGTTGGTGCCGGGCGGCGTGCGCGAGCTCGCCGGCCGCGATCTCCTCCGTGGTGCTTATAAACAGCCGATCCGCTCGGCGGGGGCTATTTTCGGCCACTTGGCTCGTGCGCACGGCCTCACGGATGTGCCGGGCGGGTGCGTGAGCTCGCCGGCCGCTGGAAGTCCAATGAGGCGCCGCGATCTCCTGCGCGGTGCTTATAAAGTGCCGATCCGCTCGGCTTGGAGCTATTTCCGGCCTCCCGTTGGTGCCGGGCGGCGTGCGCGAGCTCGCCGGCCGCGATCTCCTCCGCGGTGCTTATAAACAGCCGCATGCGCACGGCCTCCCGGAATTTGAACACATTTCGTCAATAAATTTCGCATATTGAATTTTGAAGTTTAATATAATGCAACAATTGAGCTCGACTTATACAAAGGATATATCATAAAATCGTAAATTTCCGTCGAATTTTAGGGGGTCGACTTATACACCGAGTCGACCTGCACACCGGCAAATACGGTAACTGGTTATTTCTGATAAAAAGTTAGGTTTAACTAAGCAATGTAATATAAACAGTAATACAGAGTTGTAACATTTTCTGGGGCGTGCTGGAGCAGCAGTCATCGGGCAGTAGGCGGGGGACACCCTGAACTGGTTGCCAGCCGATCGCAGCCATCCGCATTCACACTCACACCTATGGCCAATTTGGAGTGCTCAATCGGCCTACTATGCATGTTTTTGGGAAATGGGAGGAAACCAGACTTCCAGGGAAAACCCACTCAGACACGGGGAGAACAAAAAACCCACACGGGCACGGGGAGAACATGCAAACTCCACACATGGAGAGTCAGAGGTGGAATTGAACCTGCACCCTCTGAACTGTGAGGCGGACATGCTTACCAGTGCCCCATCGTGCCGCCCTTTTATTGTAACATTAATATTACAAACTGGTTTCAAGGGTAGATGAGATCATAAGACTTTTCTCTTATATTTCAGGTACCTCAGTGGAAATATGTATAATGGTACCTCAGAGTTTAACAACAATCTGCTCTGTGATGTTCATTGCACATTCAACACACAATTTCTCATTGAAATCAATTTGTATTAACAGTATATTCTTCTGTAATGATTCCAGAGTCCAAAATATTTCCATCATAAAACAATTAACAGCGCAGTTCATTTTAATACAAGAACAGTGGTACAGCGTTTGATTTACCTTAATTTACATATTAAATGTTGTTTACCATGTTTAATTTGTTCCATGATTGAACTTCTCATTTTAATTGTTTGCCATTTTCACCATAAAATGTGTTGATTTATCATTTTGATCATATTGATCATTTATCTGTTCCACCACATTCATAAATATTTTTTTGTTTATTTTTACTGAAGAAAAAAAATAAACCCAATAATGTAAAATGTTATATTGCAGCTATTGAGTTGGTGGTACTTAGAGTAGACGGTGTCCCTTTGAACCAGTCATTACCTTCAAAAGTCAACAGCAGACTTGGAAGGCTACAGAACTCATCCCCTTAACACTTCGTAAGTTCACATGCTCAAGACCACTTACCCAGTGCAGAGAAGGCCACAAGAAACGTTGCCATAAATAACTGGGTAAAATAATGCTTAACAGAGCATCACAGATCTTTACAAAAGAAAGTAAAATTCCTGACATTGGTCCAAGAATAAGGAAGTTGTCTGACCTGATATCTTGCTGTGCTGGCTGGCAAAGCTGGAGTTGCGGAAATGACCAGTGTGAAAGACCTCATCTGGGTTGGAGACATTGCCCTCATCAGGTTGTCCTGCAGCCCAAACATATAGTGGGGTTAGGGGAGGGTAGTCAGACAAAGTCTTGCAAAAATATATTAAGATTAACATCCCTCCATACTAGTGCTAGACATATCAGGTTTATAGTGAATACAAAGAAATAGAAAAACTAAACCCTGAAGATCTGAGTTTCTTTGCACAACAAATGTGGCATTAAAACTAGCATATAACATGTATTCCGGACTAAAAGTCGCAGTTTTTTTTCCATAGTTTGGCCGGGGGTGCGACCTATACTCAGGAGCGACTTATGTGTGGAATTATTAACTCATTATATCATTTCACATGTTATTTTCACACTAAACCGCATGAGGGCGCTCTAGGCCTGTGGAACAATTGGAACTGTAATTGACTGAGTCTGACGTAAGCCACGTAGAAGAGGAAGCGCCGCGTCTTCTACTTCTGGGGTTAGCGGAGTTTTTTTATAAATGACACAGAGGATGAAGATTTCGTTGGATTTAATGATTTGGAGTGATATGGATGGTTCGATAAAGTTATTTGAATAACTCTTAATATGTTACGTCTCTGTTCCTTGTTTATGTGTTTATGTAACGTTAGCATACCTTATCGTTCAGCCTGTTGTTGTCTATTCATGTCTATTCTTGGTGTTGAATTTTGTCAAATAAATATCTGCCAAAAATGTGACTTATACTCCAGTGGGACTTATATCAGTATTTTTCTTCTTTATTATGCATTTTATGGCTGGTGCGACTTCTACTCTGGAGCGACTTATAGTCCGGAAAGTACGGTAATTGGATTTAGACAAATGTGTGTGACTGAATCAAGAAACTTTACATTATGAGTATATGTCAGCAAATTCTGTGAGACCAAGTCCTGGCAGAGGTTGATTAAGACAACAATCATCCTATGGAAAAGCTCATGAGATTCTACATCATGCTAAAATTAGAACTGAATGTTTATGTGTACAAAGCAGTTACCTAAGCTCCGAACTGATGTCTGTCTAGGTTTAAAAGCACAAGGTCCCTCCAAAATTGTGCTGAGTGGTTGTATTTTGACATCAGTGCTATCACCCTTACAGTCCAGCTGCAGGGTGAGATCCTCATCTCTCACCAAGACAGATTTTGCTGTGCTGGGAGGCCTGTTAATAAAAAACACACATTAGTTTTAAGGAACCGGAGGGGAATTGCTCTGTGACAGAAATAAAGACGTACATTTTAAAGCATGGATCTCCAGACAAGAGCGCCATCCCAATCATTACCTAATGAAAAGATGGAAAAGACTTGAATGATTCAGTGAATTTGCTGAGCTGACTAGAATAAGTGTCTACCTTACCTTGAGAATTGAGTTGTCCTGGCGGGTATTTTTTGTGTCATAGCCCTCCAGGATGCAGCAGCGAACTGTGGAACCAGAGCCCGCAAATTCTGCAATGTTCAGATCAGCAAAACCAAGCTGGACATAGTAACACAAGCAGATTAGAGGAAAGTAAACAACTGAACATTTATGGTGGAATCATGAGCACATACCACAAAATTTAGGCCTTATGAATGGAATCTTGTTGAATCTTATTTTGTTCTTATTTCATATAGAAGGTTAGGGTTAGTTCCGTGTTTGTTCCTTTTTGGAGTGTAATTCTGTCCATGTATATAATGTCTTCACATAACTGTGTTTAAATGAGTCTCATTCATTATATTTTGAGGTAAAACCCAATATTACAAGTTTTAAGTCTACACCAAAAATAAAAAATAGTCATCCTATCCGAAAAAATTTGGAAAGAATATATTGTGATTTATGTGAATTGCCAATTATTTTGTCTTTTCTATTCTATTATGGTCTGTTCCAACAGTTACATGCTTTTGTAGATCAGAGTATTTGCTGAGGTTACTCAATAAACTCGCATGAGATTGTTAGTTCTAATTAGTAGGGAATCATCATTGAGGTAAAATCATTATATTATATTAAATTCTTGAGCATTGTGTAACTCAGCATACAATTGACTGTCTCAACAGTATACTGCTAGACTGGACCTGCTCAGGTTCAGTTGTTAGCACACAGTCAAAACATCACACTTATTACCTTTTAGCTGTGTCATAATGCCTTAACCCTACCTTTTACCACTGGGAACATTGTAAGAGTATGTTTTATGAAGGAACCATAAAACATTTCAATATGTTAGCTAAGACTTATGTGCTACTGTTTTATATGACTATTTTCTGGACTATAAGTCACAGTTTCTTTCATAGTTTGGGGTGTGACTTATACTCAGGAGCGACTTATGTGTGAAATTATTAACACATTATATCATTTCACATTTTATTTTCACACTAAACCGCATGAGGGCTCTCTAGGCCTGTGGAATAATTGGAACTTCAACTGACGATGAGTCTGACGTAAGCCACATAGATGAGGGAGCGCTGCATCTTGTACTTCAGGGGTTAGCAGAGTTGTTTATAAGTGACACTGAGGATAAAGATTTTTTTGGATTTAATGATTTGGAGTGATGCGGACGGTTCGATAAACTTCTTAGCAAGTTATTTATACTACAGTTTTTTTAATAACTCAATATGTTACTTCAGGCACGTTTTCAGTTCCTTATGTGTTTATGCAACGTTAGCATACCGTACCGTTCAGCCTGTTGATGCCTATTCTATTTTTATTTTATATTGCCTTTCAAGGTGACATGTCTGTTAGGTGTTGGATTTTATCAAATAAATTTCCCCCAAAAATGTGGCTTATACCGGTATGTCTTTTTCTTCTTTATTATACACGACTTATAACTTATAGTCCGGAAAATACAGTTTTGTAGATCAGGAGTCTTTACCTTTGAAAAGGCCTTTCCTCCTTTAAGCTCCTGCAAAGATAAATATAAAATGATCAAAATATAACAAGGGTCCATTAAATACACACAATGGCCAACCACATTATTTTGAGACTTGTTGTCAATGTGATTTAACTTAATCTTATGGATGTCATAATTTCTCAGTGAATTTTAATTGTGATAGCAATGATATTGACGATGATGTGGTAATACTGTGCTATTTGTCAAATCCTTTGTGTACACCAGGCCTTAAAAACCAGCAAGTTACACAGACGGTATGTACCTGGCAGACATCAAGTAAAGTCCAAACAAACGATTAGAAGGACAGAAATTATCCTTGAAATGAAAAAGCCTTGAAAAGTTAAATGCCAGATTAAAACAGGGACCATGAGAGAAGTGCCACTGGACAGTGAAAAAGAAATCAAACCTCAAAACCTTCACTGTTACCTAAAGTTTCACCCTATAATTGTGACCCGCTCACTCTTCACTTAATATCTGGATATATAGTTTAGATTTTAAAAGATGTAAGATGATGAAAATGTAATTTACCTTGCGTACAGAAACCCTACAGATGCAGGGTTCCAATATGCCTGTGACTGGATTAGCGCTCATTTTACACACAAAGGAGAATTTCTTCCCCCATCGGACACAATTCTGTTGCACCTCCTCCCTGTGGACAGACACACACATGAAATGCGTGACAAAGCACAACACGAATGAACAGAATGACACAGGTCTAAAATTCTTTTCGAATGGGCACTGCAGATGTGAATTGCAAAATGTAATATTTACTATATTCTGTGCATCAGAGAGCAGGTGTGTGTAATGTACATGGTGAGTCTTTGGGCGTGTGAATGTGATTCTTTTGTGTGTGATTATTATATGAAGGGTGTGTGGGGTGTGTGTGTGTGCGTGTGTGTGTGTGTGTGTGGGGGGGGGGGTGTTCTGCAACAGACACAAATACAGCAGGTAAGTCAACGCTCAACCTCTCACGTCACAACACGACGGCACACATTACATAACTGACTGGACGTAACGGTTCCACTATACTAAATGACCATAAATAAAATACTCTCAGCAACACACCAAACATGAGTCATCGAGACAACAAAATACATTTGCTGGCGACCGTTAGTTGCCGTGGCGCTGTGTAACGGCTACTCGTACGATGCAAGGAAAACTTAAAAGAGCGCGCCGAAGCTATCAATCAAAAGGCGCACACACGAAACAAACCGCAATCAGACGAACGGCACAACAGTAGACAGTAGTAACAATGAAATGTATCAGGGACGTGTGGTCAGAGGAGGCAAGGGAGGCCACGCCTCACCTGCCATCATGAAAAGGGGAAAAAGCAAATTCAATTGTTTTTAATATAAAGTCATTTTCCTTTTAATTTTAGTAGTTTTGTATCATTTTGAACCAAAATCGCTGAATTTTTAAACTATGATGCACTGGCAAAAAAGCGAAACCAACAATACTATTGATTTCTTTATTACTTTATTTAGATGTATTCTTTCACTGATTCTTCAAGATAATGTATTTGGTCAGAATGTTTGCCGTTGGATGTGATTTCGCCTCATTAGATAAACATATTTCATAAATCTGACCTGCAGGCACTGAAGTGATGGAAAATGTTATTCATCATAACAGTGTCGTATTTAATAAGAATCGCTAAAGTGATGGAAAATGTTATTCATCATAACAGTGTCGTATTTAATAAGAATCACTGATAGTATTTTTGGGGTGAAATTTCTTTTGATGCTGTTAATAAATGCATTTGTTTTCAAAAAGCTTTTTTTAATATCCATGCTTTAGTATCTACTAAAAGTAAAAACCTTTTATGCAATGACCTTTACATGTCATTTATATTACTTCACACAAACACTACATCCATCTGCTCCTGGTTCGGCCCCCCGGTCAAAATTTAGAACCCAATTCGGCCTGCAAGTCAAAAAGTTTGCCCACCCCTGAGTTAGACTGAACTGCTGTCTGTCTCTATGTCGCTGTTTAAGTGTTCAAACACTGTGGCTATATTAACTAATTTCCGTAGTTAAGCTGATGTACATATATAATATCTAGTGTTTTTTGTCATCTGTCTGTAATGTCGTGTTTCTTTAGATGAACTAAACGGCTTAGAAAAGAGACCTTACGGAGGCAACGAAAAAAAGGTTCTCCAGCCTTATGGCAGGGAAGGCTAGTGATCCCGGATCAAACGGAGTTATACGCACGATCGAAAACAAGTTTTTGATTCCATGTGCTTTATTGAGTGTTTTTATGTGTGAAGACTGCGGATGTGAGATTTTAATTAAAATAGTTCAAATTAAATAATGAATAAGCCACTCTAGAGCAGTGTTCCCCAACCTTTTTTGTGACACGGTTAGGTTTCAGACAAATGTTACCTGGGGGGCACGTCAGTGCCTCCCTAGTCATGAACCTCACCGCATGTCACTGCTGTGCATATAATGAGATAATTAAAGACCTTTTATTGGATTTGATTCCACCGATGAGTATTACCCACTCTCATAGTCACAGCAGTGCAAATGGAAATGAATGGCAAAATAACAAGCAGAACTTATTTTAGGAATTTGGGAGTTAGCAGAGCAAAATGTGGCCTCATGGGAATGTAGCCCATCCTCCTCAGCCTACAAACAGATTTTTAAAACTAAACTAATAAATGAGAGCCAGAGGAAGAATCCACCCCAATGCCCAAATTGAAGCAATGTTACTAGAAAGAAAGAGGTCATTGGTGAGCAAATGTCACAAAACACACACACTGCTGGAAAAGCCTTTTGGCTTTTCCCAGCATAGTGGTGAACTGTGGTGTTATCTCTCCCTGTCAAGATCATGTTGGAGGACATATGAACAAATGTCCACATGAGAAACTTCCAGATCTCGACATGAGCTCCACTTTAAAGTAATTACACAACACAGTGCGGACTCTTGAAAGACAGAAACATATCACAGAAGTTCTATGAAGTGTCAAAATGTATGGTTAATCAAACTTATTTATGTTTAATCAAACTGAAAACAATGATTGGTGCATTGTTTTAATATTTTCATGGTTTACCGTATTGGCTCGAATATAAGACGGTGTTTTTTGCATTGAAATAAGACTGAAAACTGGGGGTCGTCTTACATTTGGGGTCTAGACATTATACCCATTCACAACGCTAGATAGCGCCAGATATCTTTAAAGCGAATGCTGAACTTAACTCCCCAGGCCAAAGTGAACCCCAGTCACAAAGAATAAAAATAAAAATAGCGGTAGCACGAAGAAGAAAAATAAAAAATAGCGGTAAGAAAGAAAAGAGAAGAAAATAAGATATAAGATAACAGAAAATGGAGAAACTTTTAGAAAGGTTCCTATGTTGATGTTAAAATGGTGGACAGTTAAGTCTCGCGTGGACAGTTACCTCAGCTTATCGCGGTTGTTCAAGCTTGCGCGCAGCGCTAAGTTAAAACTTGCTGGTATCGACTGAATGTATTACTGTGATCGTGTGTGTCTTTGACACAAAGTGAGTACCGTAATTTTCGGACTATATGCCGCACCGGACTATAAACCGCACAAGACTATAAGCCGCACCGGACTATAAACCACCAGCACCAGCTAAAATTCTGGGATATTTTAGGTTTTTTTTCTTGTACAAGCTGCACCGGACTATAAGCCGCATGTGCGCATGAAAGAAAGACAGTACACAGAAAGCTTTTTTAAAGTTTTAATAACATACTTTAACATGTCTTTCTAAACGCTGCACAGAAACGGTACACAGAAAGCTTTTTTAAAGCTTTAATAACATATCCTAACATTTCTTTCCAAACACTGCCTGTGACGCGGCAGTAATACCGCAGCAACATGGAGGTAACACAGCACTAATAAGGCTGGGTTAAAAAAAACATACCGGTAAAAGTCATTGAGAAGCGGCGGTAACACAGCAGCAACACGGTAGCACAGCACTAACAGGGCTGGTTAAAAAAAAACAAAAAAAACAGTAAAAGTAAAAAAAAAAAAAAAAAAAAGCGCCGTCTTCATCTTCCTCCTGTGCACTGAAACCATCGAAGTCTTCCTCCTCAGTGTCCGATTGGAATAGCGTAAGATCTCCTTCACCACACACTTTCTCAGTCTCCCTTTCGTCGTTGCTTTTATGCATTTCTTCTTGCATTTTCCATGATGTTCATGCTAATTTAATTCATGCACGAAGCGCTAAGTTACATTAAACTAGCGAGCTACACGTATAGCTCCAGAGTAGACGTGACTGGGAAATAAAGAAAAGGGTGACGCAACACAATGTCATCAACAATGGGCCAAATCGACTGCCTTTAACTTAAAAGCGGTATGATATGCATTTCTTTTGTCCCCCATAAGGACGGTTTGTGTATAAAAGCTTCCTTTCAGTAATGTCCGTCTTGATTTCGTTCTGTCTCTTCTTTGTGTGAATTGTACGGCACTATTTGCCTGGCGGATGGACATGCGATCAACACACCACTTTTCTCCCCAGTGCCCGTGTCACATATCCCTCCGCTCAGCATAGCGGTGCCGCACAACAGCGGTCCACAGCCTTTTTACAAGTGTATAAAAGTGATCAAGTCATCACAAAAATTACAGAAAAAAAATCCTATATAAACTGCAGGGTTCAAAATTTGAGAAAAATGTTGCAGCTTATAGTCCCAAATTTACGGTATATACATTTCAGTGACGTGGGGTGAGGTAACGTTTGTCTGGAACCGTGTCACAAAAAAGGTTGGGGAACGCTGCTCTAGAGTGGCTTATTCATTATTAAATTTGAACTATTTTAATTAAAACCTCATATAAGCAGTCTTCACACATAAAAACCCTCAATAAAGCACATGGAATCAAAAACTTGTTTTCGATCGTGCATACCACTCCATTTGAAAAGACATGCTTCGAAGGCCCGTTGTCCGAATCAAACCTTTTAACTCCAGAGTTGCTCTTCCTTTACTGATGACCTCCTGCTTTGACCGAAAATCCATAGTTGAAAATCGTTTGGATATGTAATCCTCCATTGTAAAACGAAATGTAAAAACGAAAAAACAAAAAACAAATGTAAAACGAAATAAATTGACGACTGCTCCTCAGTTGTTCACTGTAACTTTGAACTGAGATCACATATTCTACAGGTGGGCGCATGAAACATCCCGGGATCACTAGCGCACCCTGCCATAAGGCTGGAGAACCTTTTTTTCGTTGCCTCTGTAGGGTCTCTTTTCAAAGCCATTTTGTTCATCTAAAGCAGTTCTTCTCAAACAGTAGTTCAATCTAACTGCATAGCCTGTCAGAATAGGCAGCCGTGTGATTACGCGGAGGCAAGGCAGGAAGGCAAGAAGTTGCCTCCTCCGAGCGACTCGTCTTCGGTTTTAACATAACTATAAAAATTCAGCGAATTTGGTTCAAAATGATATAAAACTACTAAAATTTAAAGGAAAATGACTTTATAATAAAAACAATTGAATTTGTTTTTTCCCCTTTTCATGATGGCAGGTGAGGCGTGGCCTCCCTTGCCTCCTCTGACCACACGTCCCTGATACATTTCATTGTTACTACTGTCTACTGTTGTGCCGTTCGTCTGATCGCGGTTTGTTTCGTGTGTGCACCTTTTGATTGATAGCTTCGGCGCGCTCTTTTAAGTTTTCCTCGCATCGTACGAGTAGCCGTTACACAGCGCCACGGCAACTAACGGTCGCCAGCAAATGTATTTTGTTGTCTCGATGACTCATGTTTGATGTGTTGCTGAGAGTATTTTATTTATGGTTATTTAGTATAGTGGAACCGTTACGTCCAGTCAGTTATGTAATGTGTGCCGTCGTGTTGTGTGACGTGAGAGGTTGAGCGTTGACTTACCTGCTGTATTTGTGTCTGTTGCAGAACCCCCCCCCCCACACACACACACACCCCACACACCCTTCATATAATAATCACACACAAAAGAATCAAATTCACACACCCAAAGACTCACCATGTACATTACACACACCTGCTCTCACATCCTTACGACCAAACATGTGCCTATACCCTTTTGCCAGCTTGACTGTATGCCGCTATGAGCCACAGTGCCTGTTACTTTTTTGCCAATAATTCAGTATGTATGTATATATACATATATATATATATATATATATATATAATACGGCTGACTAGCTCAATCAGTAAGTGACATGACTTACAAACGGAAGACCCGGGTTCGATTCCCGGCAGGGGCACAATATGAGCAATGAGCGATTACCTTACCAACAGTCAGTGTGGGTCCTTAGGCAAGACCCTTAACGATACCGCCCACCTCAGAGATAATGAGAGTACAAGAAACGAAAGACATGCCGGCTCAGACGTCGCCCGGACAAACAAGGTCTGCGTCAGGTGCTGGGGAACCAGAGCACCCTGATGAAAAATGGGCTACTGGAACAAGACACAAATGGGCGAGATGCGAGAATAAGGATCTGTTGGAATGCTACTACTCCAGCAACCCGAGCGAGAGGGGTTACATGCGGAGAATGCGGGAACAATGGCAACTTCAATACCCACAGTCAACACTATCGGCCAAGCAACTAGTAGCTCAATGTTCCAATATCCATAAACGGCACCTGCTATCACACCTCGAGATTGATGAGATACAACACAAATGCCATAGCGAAGGCCAACCAGAGCACCAGGTCAGAGACGAGTTAAATCCATGTAAAAGCCCAGAGGTTGGGTACGAAACCCCAATAAGCACAATCAAGCTGAACGAGGCAGCAACTGACCTGAAGAACAAGATCACAGTGAGAATGAATGCTCGGGAACCTAGATACACACTGCAGAGGCTAAGTGAAGTACCCTCAGAAAGTCTCCTAGAAGATGTGAATGCAGCATTGACAACAATTCCTACGGCTACCATCACTGAAACCAATGAGCTGATATACACCTCAGCAGCAGTGATCCTAGAAATGCTTGGCTACAAGAAGAATGACCATATGCGACCACAACAGTGCCCACCATGGAAGAGAAGGCTGGAGGCCAAAATCAAGATAGCACGGAGAGAAGTGAGCCAAATGACAGAGGCCCAGAAAGGTGCAATGAAAAAGCAAGTTCCCAAGAAATACAGCCATATGCCCATACCTGAAGCACTCGAAACTGCCAAACAAAGACTCCAAGCCTTGGCCAGCCGCCTAAAGAGGTACACAAGAGAGAATGAAGCCAGACGAATAAACAGGTTGTTCACAACACAACCAGCGAAAGTGTACGCTCAGTGGCAGGGGAATAATAGCAGAGCAGACCCACCAAGGCTGGAAACTGAACAGTACTGGAAGGATATATGGGAGCGGGAGGCATCACATAAGAAGGATGCACAGTGGCTGGTGGCTCTGAGAAAGGACCACAGCAAGCTCCCTGAACAGAACCCAGTAACCATCACAGTGGCAGACATCCAGAGAAGAGTCTCAGGAATGAAAAACTGGACAGCACCAGGCCCTGACATGATCCACAGCTACTGGCTCAAGAAACTTACAACTCTCCATGAGCGCCTGGCAGCACAAATGAACCAGCTGCTAAGGGATGGGACTCACCCTGGATGGCTAACCCAAGGGCGTACGATCCTGATCCAGAAGGATCCATCAAAGGGTACAGTCCCATCCAACTACCGGCCAATCACCTGCCTCTCCACAACATGGAAGCTGATGTCGGGCATAATATCAGATAAGATCAGCAGGCACATGGATCAATACATGAGCACTGCTCAGAAAGGGATTGGTAAAAATACCAGAGGAGCAAAACATCAACTCCTGGTGGATAGAACAGTCACCCAAGACTGCAGAACTAGACGTACCAACCTGAGCACTGCCTGGATTGATTACAAGAAAGCATATGACTCAATGCCACATACTTGGATCACTGAATGCTTGAGGCTGTACAACATCAATGGGACTCTGAGAACCTTCATCGCCAACTCGATGAAACAGTGGAAAACCACACTTGAAGCCAATGGCAAGCCACTTGCACACGTGACCATCAAATGTGGTATATACCAAGGAGACGCTCTGTCCCCAATGCTGTTCTGTATAGGACTGAACCCCCTCAGCCAAATAATCAACAAGACGGGCTATGGATACCAACTCAGGAATGGGGCCACCATCAGCCACCTCCTCTACATGGATGACATAAAGCTGTACGCTAAGAACGAGCGGGACATTGACTCCCTGATCCACACTACCAGGATCTACAGCTCTGACATCGGAATGTCATTCGGACTTGAGAAATGTGGCCGCATGGTGACTAAAAGAGGAAAGGTAATCCACACAGAGGGGGTCTCACTCCCAGAAGGAACAATAGCAGACATTGAGGACAGCTACAAATACCTTGGAATTCCACAGGCAAATGGCAACCTTGACGAGGAAACAAGGAAAGCAGCCACAGCCAAATACCTCCATCGAGTAAGGCAAGTCCCAAGAAGTCAGCTCAATGGCAAGAACAAGTCCCTAGCCATTAACAGCTACGCCCTACCAGTAATCAGGTACCCTGCAGGAATCATACGGTGGCCAAAGGAAGATATACAGACCACAGATATCAAGACACGGAAGCTCCTAACCATGCATGGAGGGTTCCATCCCAAGTCCAGCACCCTGAGACTGTACACTAGCCGTAAAGAAGGAGGCCGAGGACTGGCGAGCGTGAGAGCCACGATCCAAGATGAAACATCCAAGATCCATAAGTACATCAGGGATAAGGCCCCAACGGATGACGTGGTCAGTGAATGTCTCAGACAATGGGCATCAAAGGAAGATGAGGTGCTGGAGGGACCATCATGGGAGGACAAGCCCCTACATGGGATGTACCACCGAAACATAGCTGAAGTAGCTGATATCCAGAAATCCTACCAATGGCTAGAAAGAGCTGGTCTGAAGGACAGCACAGAGGCACTGATCCTGGCTGCACAAGAACAGGCCTTGAGCACCAGAGCAATAGAGGCCCAAATCTACCACACCAGACAAGACCCCAGGTGTAGATTGTGCAAAGAAGGTCCTGAGACAATCCAGCACATAACTGCAGGGTGTAAGATGCTGGCAGGTAAAGCATACATGGAGCGCCATAACCAAGTAGCTGGAATAGTGTACAGGAACATCTGTGCAGAGTATGGACTGGAAGTCCCAAGATCCAAGTGGGAAACACCTCCAAAGGTGGTAGAGAATGACCAAGCCAAGATCCTCTGGGACTTCCATATCCAGACAGACAGAATGGTAATGGCGAACCAACCGGACATTGTGGTGGTGGACAAAGAGCAGAGGAAAGCCGTTGTGGTTGACATAGCCATCCCAAATGATGGTAACATTAGGAAAAAGGAACATGAGAAACTTGAGAAATATCAAGGGCTCAGAGAAGAGCTGGAGAAGACCTGGAGAGTTAAGACTTCAGTGGTACCTGTGGTCATTGGAGCACTAGGGGCAGTAACCCCCAAACTGGAGGAGTGGCTGAAACAGATCCCAGGAAAAACATCTGACATCTCAGTCCAGAAAAGTGCAGTACTAGGAACAGCAAAGATACTGCGTAGAACCCTCAAGCTCCCAGGCCTCTGGTAGAGGACCCGAGCTTGAAGGGAAAAAGAGACCACCCACGGGGGGTGAGGAAAAGTTTTTTTTTTTTTTTATACATATATATATACATATACATATGTATACATATACATATATATACATATACATATATATACATATACATATATATACATATATATATACATATATATACATATATATATATATATATATTCCCCTTTTCTTTGGCCTATAGAATTTGACTGTGAATCAACTTCTGCATTGGGCTCTAAATAGTGAACTACCTGTTTCTATTTAATTCCATTGTAATATTGAACTAAGACACCAAGCGGCATTCCTCATCGCCCCAAAACATCAGTGGTACATCGCTAAAATCAATATCTGTCATAATATATCATTGTCAATGTGAGTGATATTTACATTGAAACTCGGGGATGAGTGAGACCTCTTAATCCTGGTAGTTTATTCAAGAAAAAAAAGAATGTAAAGATAGAAATCTATCTGTTCAAATATGACTGTCAAAAATCACCCCTAACACAGATTTGCTGCATGTTGAAGCATGCGATCTTAAATACACAGCTTTTCTTTCAAGTAGTAATCACTGCTCAAGAGGACCAAAAATATTCATCCTATTTACTTCGACTTTTTTCAACGTTTTTTTGTTGCCTCCTTTGTACACGAGAGCCAATACTATCAATATTTGCAACATAAACACAATCAGAGGGACTTTCCCTGTTTTCTTAGGTCAACGCTGGCTCAAAGTCAAGAAACAAGGAATAGTCTAACAGGTTCTGCAACATTTTTTTTTTTTTACCACCCATCATTTCACAATCACACCATTGTACGGCAGGTAGCTACAAGCAATGCTCTATATCGTAGTGCGGTTACGCATTACAGAGCTGGTGTCATACAACACCCAGGACACGTTTTATTTGAGAACAATTATGAAGGTCAAACAATCAATAGCAAATTTGGTCAAACAACCCCCCCCCACCCAAAAAAAACCAACTTATTTTGATAGTCTTTCGACCAGCAGATACGGCCTTGCTGAACTCATCACTGCTGTACATACTTTCTGATCCTCTGATATTGACGGGACGCCTATAATATGCTGTTCAGCATCAATGAACAGCTTAATTACTTCCACCAGTATGGTTAGCTCAGTGCTTCTCAAATAGTGGGGAACCACTGCTCTACAGTGTAGAGCGCACGGAACATACGCACACACAGCGCAGAGCAGGCGATAAAAAGTGCAGAGGGACACCATGGAAAAATATTGAACAGGGTTGAAAAGAACGGCGGAGAGATACGGAGATAAAGGAATTGAGAGTCACACGAAAGCTAAGACAAGGAAATATGACGAAGCGTACGTAGCGCTCAGCTTCAGTGCGACTACGATGGGAGACGAGGAAAGACCGGTGTGTTTACTGTGCCTTACAATGTTGGCAGCGGACAGTATGAAGCCAAATAAATTAAGGCGGCACTTATAAAGTCATTGCACCCCAATCACACTGATAAGATGCTTGAGGTTTTTCAGCGAAAACGGGCTGAATATTGCCAACAATCATCCCACTTTTTGAATGCTACTTCAGCCAATCAGCAAGTACTGTAAGCATCATATAAAGCAGCGTACCAAATTGCTCAGTGCAAGGAAAAAAAACACACCATTGCAGAAGAGCTGATACTACCTGCAGCCGTGGATATGGTCTCCGTCATGCTGCCTCATTTTGAGCAAATTGTTTTATTCATTTTTGTTTTGTAGGTTAAAATGTTTTATATATTGTCCTCCTGAGTTAATGTTGCTGATTACTTTGAATTGAATATTATTTAGTGCTGTTATTTAATCTAATATTATGTACGTTTATTATTATTTTCTTGTATTTTTTCCAGCATAAAATGGCAGTTGGTCAATAATGTTTATAGTTTAAATAATTATAATTTATTTTTAATTTCAGGCAAAGTGATGCACATTGAATCTGTTCTGTCATAGACTAAAAACAATGTTATTAATAGTTATTCTTTATTGTAAGTTGATCTTTCTTTTTTATATTTAGTTTTCTTTAATGTTAATAACATGGCATTGGGGGGGCGCGAAATGTTTTCTTCTCCCGGGGTGGGGGTGGGGGGATGGGGGGGGGGGGGGGGTCATCACAGAAAATTATTGAGAAGCACAGGGTTAGCTTGTTAAGACACTGCAGAAATACATCGACTGAATCCCCCAGTATGGTTGGGTTGTTAAGACTGAAACATTGCGGAAATACATTTATTAAATAGTCAGTAATTCATTTCTAACCATCAAAAAACCTTTCCTAACTTTTTCTCCCCTCCTCCAGTATGTTACTGTTTAAGTGTATCTGTGGCCTCTTGCAGAGAGAAATATGTCAGATATGATTGACCAGGCAAATAGTGACAAATTAAGGTACTAGTTGGGTAAACGTTACTAAACATTTATTTAATCCGTCTCACACATACTTGAAAAACGTTTTGGAAAGCATTGTTTTCAACTTCTCTCTGTCTATTTTTATTTGTTGTGCAACAGTTCTTGTTGTCCTGGGGAACACCTTGGTTTCACTGACGAGTCTCTGAGTGGCTCTCAGTGAGCAATAGTCACTATATATTTTTAAAGTAAAGTCGAGTACCATTAAAATAAATAACATAAGTTCATCAGGAAGGAAGTTACGTCCGTGTTACAACATGCGAGTTAATACTGTGCCTTACCCCTTTTTTAATAACAGAGATGTTATATAATTTAAGTAGTTAATGTGTCATTATTCAATTTGCTCATTGTACATTTCATTAACACTCAGCACTTTCTCAAACTTGACTTCATGTACACACAAAACCAATAAACAATAGACCAGAGGTGTCAAACTCATTTTTTCGTGGACCGCATCGTAGTCATAGCTTCTTTCGGAGGCCAGTATGTCAACCTAAATAAATGTATGAGCACCTCATATTATATACAGTAAAAGCTACAAAACAAACTGACAAATAACTCGTTTGCAAATCAGATGAGTAAAAACTGGTCAAATATATATATAAAAAAAAGATATTAAAAGTGAAGACAATTTGCAATTCTAGTAATGACACACAAATTTGATGCACAATTTGTCTTTGCGGGCCACATAAAATGATGTGGTGGGCCGTATTGGCCCCCGGGCCTTGAGTTTGACACCTGTGCAATAGACAATACTTAAACATAATGGAAATCCAGAAAAGTGCTCTCATGAAGCTTATTGCTGTAAACTCCCATTGCAGCTTTCCCAGTGGGTCTTTTTGACATCCCGATTGATACCAACATGCTACAACAGAATGACTCAAAGCCAAAGCTAGAGTTAAGGCAACGTTACCAGGAAACAAAAAGGTGTAAAGGTTAACTTAACCACATGCAGAGACATCTGCGACTTTCTCCTTTGTTAATAAATAAAGAAAAAGAAAAAAGCTGCAGCAACACTATAGAACACCACCCTGCTAAGACCAAAGTCAACACTAGCCCTGACCTGAGTGCGTTTGTGTGTACTGTAAAAGTTTATATACCTGGATGACAAAATGGCAAAGTCTCCACCATCGATCAACCGGATCTTACAGAACAGCACTCCGTTGACAACAGGTACTGCCGTAAGCTCCTCTAATGTAAAATGCACTTGAAACTTGAACTTCTTCTTTTTTATCAAAAAAGACATTGTTCTCTGTGCGCTCTTGTCTTGGCATTTAAAAAAAATCCAGAAAATGAGAGATTATTGTGTTCGGCGTCACAGCAGTGCTTCGAATTCCTTTGCTTTTGGGTTATGCATCTCGGTTGTCTGACCTGAAATATAAGAATAAATACACTTACTACATACAGCATACTGAGCATCTGAAATTTAAAAGAAGCAAAAACGCACATACTAATTTGTGTTATTTCATTCATTTGGGGCGTTGCACTTGTTAGTTCTTTTACGGACTTGGTTTTGCAGAAGAGCCGTAAAATTAAACGGTTTGGTTGGTTCGGAGTATCTTGAAAACAGCTGCCACGCAAACACACCCACTCGACTCGTTTGTAATATGACGACGAAATCTCACCGTTCTGGCGGGCTGCTGTTCCACACTCGGTGATATTGTTGTAGGTGGGCACCGCTGAGGACAACTGCTACTTGGTATTTTGTCACTCCCAATGCTTGACTCGAAACGACCTTTTCCCTCCGCAACACTTACCGGCCAGGGAGGTTCATGAACGTATCACGGGGAGTTTAGGGACTGTCCATAAAGTCAAAGTACCGCTACGCGTGCAAAAGTTGTTTGAGGAGAGGCCCGAATCGCAATCACTGATTTCAATTCCAAATTAACCGCAAAATCATGGCATTAATGCTGCACATGCGTTTTCATTTTCTTGTGTATGGGCAAACGATGTCGATCTCCAGCGATACATAATGTCATTTGAGTACCTATGGGAGAGTTGAAAATGCATGAAAATAAATGCATGTGCAATCCCAATGGACACTTTGCCCAAAACAAAACTTCACTATGTCTAGAAGCCAATGGCACCTATTGTAAAGGCCAACTTCTATTAATCTCACTCCAAAAATTATACAATTTAATTTTCTTTCATGGAGCTCCATTAACAGGTAATAGATGATAGGAATTAAAAATATTATTGCGATGACAAATGCAGTTCTAGCCTTCCTGTGTGGTTCTTGCTCCCTGTGTTGTGTGGGGTTCTCTTCCTTCCACATTCCTAAAACATGTGTGGTAAGTTTGTTAAAGCCTCTAAATTGTTCTTAGGTGAGAATGTGAGTATGAATGGTTGGTTTTATGGCAACCAGTCCAGGGAGCACCTCTTGCCCAAAATCAGCTGGGTTAGGCTTCCGCACAGCATCAACGCTATTTGATATGCAATATACAGGACTGTCTCAGAAAATTAGAATATTGTGATGAAGTTCTTTATTTTCTGTAATGCAATTAAAAAAACTAAAATGTCATACATTCTGGATTCATTACAAATCAACTGAAATATTGCAAGCCTTTTATTATTTTAATTTTGCTGATTATGGCATACAGCTTAAGAAAACTCAAATATCCTATCTCAAAATATTAGAATATCATGAAAAAGTAAACTAGTAGGGTATTCAACTAATCACTTGAATCGTCTAATTAACTCGAAACACCTGCAAGGGTTTCCTGAGCCTTGAAAAACACTCAGCTTGGTTCAGTAAACTAAATCACAAGTATGGAGAAGACTGCTGATCTGACTGCTGTCCAGAGAACCATCATTGACACCCTCCATCAGGAGGGTAAGAAGACACAAAAAGAAATTTCTCAAAGAGCAAGCTGTTCACTGAGTGCAGTTTCAAAGCACAGCCACAAAAAGTCTGTTGGAAGGGGGAAATGTGGCAGGAAACGCTGCACAACCAAGAGAGATAACCGCAGCCTTAACAGCATTGTGAAGAAGAGCCGCTTCCAGAATTTGGGGGAGCTTCAAAGACAGTGGACTGAAGCTGGAGTCCAGGTATCAAACGCCACTGTTCACAGACGTGTCCGGGAAATGGCCGACAATAGCCGTATTCCCATGGTCAAGCCACTTCTGAAGCGTCTGACTTGGGCTATGGAAAAGAATCACTGGACAGTTGCAGAGTGGTCCAAAGTCCTCTTTTCAAGTTTTGTATTTCATTTGGAAGTCAAGGCGCCAGAGTCTGGAGAAAGGCTGGAGAGGAGCAAAATCCAAGTTGCTTGAAATCCAGTGTGAAGTTCCCACAGTCAGCGATGGTTTGGGGAGCCATGTCAGCTGCTGGTGTTGATCCACTGTGTTTCATCAAGTCCAGAGTAAATGCAGCTGTGTACCAAGAGTTTTTAGATCACTACATGCTTCCGTCTGCTGAAAAGCTCTATGGAGATGATTTCATTTTCTAGCATGATCTGGCACCTGCCCACAGTGCCAAAACCACCAGTAAATGGTGTACTGACCATGGCATTACTGTCCTCGATTGGCCTGCCAATTCCCCTGACCTGAACCCCATAAATAATTTGTGGGGTATTGTGAAGAAGAAGCTGAAAGACACCAGACCCAACAATGCAAATGAGCTAAAGGCCGCTATTGAAGCATCCTGGGCATCCATAAAACCTCAGCAATGCCACAGGCTGATTGCCTCCATGCCACGCCGCATTGATGCAGTAATCCGTGCAAAAAGATTCCCAACCAAGTACTGAGTGCATTAATGGTCAAATGTTTGATTTTGTTTTGCTGTTATAAATATATATTTTTTACTTGGTCTGAGGAAATATTCTAATGTTTTGAGACAGTATATTGGAGTTTTCTTAAGCTGTATGCCATAATCAGCAATATTAAAATAATAAAAGGCTTGCAATATTTCAGTTGATTTGTAATGAATCCAGAATGTATGACATTTTTGTTTTTTTTAATTGCACTACAGAAAATAAAGAACTTTATCACAATATTCTAATTTTCTGAGACAATCCTGTAGAAGGCATTTCAAAAGCCATTTGAGGACTCATTTTCCGAGATGTACTGTAAGTCATAATGTAACCCATGTAACAGCATAAGACATGTTCGGTCACTTTTTCATCTAATTCACTTTAAAATTGAAAAACAAAATACGAGACCTGCTTAGCTACTGATCACAGTGTATACATTCACAGTGTATACATTCCCGATTGGTAGAGATGAACTGTTCTTATTTAATCAAAACACTAGCTTTTGTCAAAATGTATTCCCTCTCATTGTTTGTTCGCGACTAATGAACATGTAAAGAAGAGACTTGTTGGAGATGACCACCGGTATTCTACATAAAAATGTCAATTCAAATCCAAAGTCGCAGTCATCTGGGGGGAATTCCAGAAAGCGGGTTATGTGAACTCTAAGTTACCACGGAAACGAGGGAAACAGAGTTATCCGTTCCAGAAAGAGAGGTAACTTAAACTCTGGGTCAGTCACTGTGGTAACTTACTCTGTGAACATAACCTGCTCGCTGGCAGGTATACTATAAGAGACCCAGAGTTTCAATCTGTCGCCTCCCACACAAAGAAAGCAGTTAACCCGGGAAAACGGGTTAACCCGGGTTAATCCATGGATTAGCCGTTAATTCAAAATCCGATTAACATGGAAGCCGCAATAATTCGAAACGCTTTACGTCGCGAGAGAATCTTCCGACCCAGATTAAATGACAAGAATAGCTTTTCAAGCGCCCCTCCGTGAGTCGTCACCTTATCGTGGTGGAGGGGTTTGCGTGACCCTATGATCCTAGGAGCCATGTTGTCGGGGGCTTCATGCCCCTGGTAGGGTCACCCATGGCAAACGGGTCCTAGGTGAGGGGCCAGACAAAGCACGGCTCACAGAAGCCCCTTATGATGACTTCGTTTTCCCTCGCCCGGACGCGGGTCGCCGGGGCCCCCCTCTGGAGCCAGGCCTGGAGGCGGGGCTCGAAGGCGAGCGTCTGGTGGCCGGGCCTTCACCCATGGGGCCCGGCCGGGCACAGCCCGATAAGGAAACATGGGTCCCCCTTCCCATGGGCTCACCACCTGTGGGAGGGGCCAAAGGGGTCAGGCGCAGTGTGAGCTGGGCGGCGGCCAAAGGCAGGGACCTTGGTGGTCTGATCCCCAGCTGAAGAAGCTGGCTCTTGGGACATGGAATGTCACCTCTCTGGCTGGAAAGGAGCCCGAGCTGGTGTGCGAGGCAGAAAAGTTCCGACTAGATATAGTCGGAATAGCCTCCACGCACAGTTTGGGTTCCGGTACTGTTGTTTGTGTCTATGCACCAAACGGCAGCTCAGAGTACCCACTCTTCTTGGGGTCCCTGGAGGAAGTGCTGGAGAGCGCTCTTTCTGGGGACTCCATTGTTCTACTGGGTGACTTCAATGCTCACGTGGGCAATGACAGTGAGACCTGTAAAGGCGTGATTGGGAGGAACGGCCCCCCCGATCTGAACCCGAGCGGTGTTCTATTATTGGACTTCTATGCTCGACACGGATTTTCAATAATGAACACCATGTTCAAACATAAGGGTGTCCATGTGTGCACTTGGCACCAGGACACCCTAGGCCGCAGTTCGATGATCGACTTTGTAGTTGTGTTATCGGATTTGCGGCCGCATGTTTTGGACACTCGGGTCAAGAGAGGGGTGGAGCTGTCAACTGATCACCAGTGGGTTGGCTCCGGCGTCTCAGGAGGGGGAAGCAGTGCAACATTAAGTCGGTGGGGAGAATACTTCGAAGACCTCCTCAATTCCACCGACACGCCTTCCACCGACCACTCTGAGGCGGGCTCTCCAATCTCTGGGGTTGAAGTCACTGAGGTAGTTAAAAAACTCCTCGGTGGCAAGGCCCCGGGGGTGGATAAGATCAGCCCGGAGTTCTTAAAGGCTCTCGATGTTGTGGGGCTGTCATGGCTGACACGCCTCTACAACATTGCGTGGACATCGGGGACAGTACCTCTGGATTAGCAGACTGGGGTGTCAGTCCCCCTCTTTAAGAAGGGGGACCGGAGGGTGTGTTCCAATTACAGGGGAATCACACTCCTCAGCCTCCCTGGTAAGGTATATTCAGGGGTGCTGGAGAGGAGGGTCCGTCGGGAGGTCGAACCTCGGATTCAGGAGCAGCAGTGTGGCTTTCGTCCTGGCCGTGGAACAGTGGACCAGCTCTACACCCTCAGCAGGATCCTCGAGGGTGCGTGGGAGTTTGACCAACCAGTCCACATGTGTTTCGTGGACTTGGAGAAGGCGTTCGATCGCGTCCCTCGGGAGGTTCTGTGGAGGGTGCTTCGGGAGTACGGGGTGCCGAGCCAACTGATAAGGGCCTGTATCATCGATGCCAGAGTTTGGTCCGCATTTCCGGCAGTAAGTCGTATTCGTTCCCAGTGAGGGTTGGACTCCGCCAAGGCTGCCCTTTGTCACCGATTCTGTTCATAACTTTTATGGACAGAATTTCTAGGCGCAGCCGAGGCGTTGAGGGGGTCCGGTTTGGGGACCTCAGGATCGCGTCTCTGCTTTTCTCAGACGACGTGTTGCTGTTGGCTTCTTCAGGCCGTGATCTCCAGCTCTCACTGGAGCGGTTCGCAGCCGAGTGTGAAGCGGTCGGAATGAGGGTCAGCACCTCCAAATCCGAGTCAATGGTCTGTTAGGGTTTTCCAGGTTATCTTTATCATAGGATTATGTTGGAATGCAACAGGTAATAAATACCTTACCTTGTCCTCCTTATCACAAGATCGTAAAACATCCCCTGAGATGTTTAGACTAGAGGACAAGGGCTTTCTATTCAGCCCACTCATACCCCCACTCTGTTTCTCTTAATAAATATTCTCTTGCAGGAAGGAAAGTCCAGAACTCTATTCGAACATCGCTGCACGCACAGCGACGAATGGATTCTCCACCTGCAGGTGTCCAAAAGGACTTACTTGTCTCCCGTGTGGTTCTTGCAAAATAAATTGGAGTGAGCAAATCTCTAACATTTTGGTGCCGAAACCCGGGACCTCTCATACCCGCTATCTGGCTGACGAAGGAGGACGTGCTGCATTGTCGACAAGCCAGCGTCCTTTAAGAGGACCTGGAGGAGAAAGTCCTGGGAAGAGAATTCTTCGCTGGGCCAGCATCTTAGGTCTGCCTTCGTCTGACAGAGGTGGATTGACGGGACCCGGCAGTGCAACGAACCAGGGGACAAGTAAGTTAAAGGCCTGAAGTTGTGTGATTGTGTTGTTGTGAAACGCGTAAAATGTAGAGGTGCACGAGAGCCAGCTTGGGTTCAAGTCCCAGTGGAATGAACATTCTAAGAAAAGCAGAGCTTCTTTTTTGTTCATCGAAGAGGTGCGTAGACTCTTCTTTGTCTGTTCTTCCGAGCTGAGGGATCTGGCTTGGGTTAGAGTCCCAGTGGAAGGAACGTGCTAAGAAACACAGAGCTTCTTTTTTGTTAATCAAAGAAGGGCGTAGATTTTTCTTTGTATGTTTTTCCAAGCCAAAGAACAGCTTGGGTTCAAGTCCCAGTGGAAGAAACGGGCTAAGAAAAACAGAGCTTCTTTTTCTTAATTGAAGAAGGGCGTAGATTTTTTCTTTTGTCCGTTTTTCCAAAGCTGTTTGGGAGGGTTTTACACCCATCCCTGGATAGGCCTAAAAAAGCGCTGGAGCTTGTGTGATTGAGTGTGCGACTGGTAGGATAAATTGACTAAAAAGCAGTTCTAGCGTTGATCCACGGCAATGAAACAGGCTAGTAATCTGTTGAAAGGTCAGTTTAAACCTGCATTGAGGATCCTCAAAGTAAAAAAAATTGGAAAAAAAAAATTGTAAAACCTTAAACTACTAAAATTAAGATAGGAAATAAGAACGGTAAATCTCTTGCTCTGCTCTTCTTTAAAACGAGAAGTTCATGGCAAGTAGATTTCTTTATTGTATGCAATACATGCTGAAGTGGAAGAAAATGTATGGAGTACAGGGAAATTTGAAATGTGGAAGAAGTGGTAGAAGTGCTAGAGTGTGGTTGAAATCTTCACAAAGAGATGAGAACGAATTCAAGAGACAAAAGCTAGAAAGATAAAAACTGATGAGGTCACAAGTGTTTGTCAGACCAGGAGACAATAAGGCCCCTGTGAGCGGGTGCAAGGCCGCAGCTCAAGCCGCGAGGGGCAAGAGGGGCAAGAGGAGTTTAATAATAATAATAATAATAATAATAATAATAATAATAATAATAATAATAATAATAATAAGGTGGCAAATTACAAATGACTAGAGATCAATTTGTGTTACACTAAATTAAAATATGCAAATCAAGTGGTAAAGAAATGCAACTTGCTTCTAGAAGATAAATAAATAAAATTAGAATGTGCTGTCCTCGTGTGCATGGGAGGGACCAGCTCATGATCGACCACAGGAAATGGCCAGCCTGTGACAAATCATTTTTGCTGAGACCTACCTTCCGCACGCGAGAGCTGTGCATGTGTGTGCGTATGTGTTAAGTTGATGAAGATTGGCTAAACTTTTAGTATAAAGAAATTTGTTAGACTGTTGTCTATTCAATTTACACCGCAGAACAGAAACAATTTTGACAGATAAAAATGAAAGAAAAAGAGAGAAATCTGTTTGCGAGCAGAAACTAATCCACACTAGTGCATGTTAGTGTCAAGCCCTCATGAGAAATTCGGAGTTAACAAAACAACAGAACATGCTTTCAGGAATTGGGAGAAGCTAAATTGTGAATTTAAGATTTTGCAATGCTACATTTAATAGGAATAATTGATTGGTTGTGTTATAAGATTATGCAAAATTCTAAATGCAAGCTAAATCTGAGAGATTGAGTTCTTCAAATTTAAAAACAAAGAAAAAATTCAGATTAATTTGCCAGTTGTTTGTTTTAGTTAAGTCTTTTTTGAAATGGTGGATTGTTCTACCAGGAAACCTGAGTTGAAAATGATACATGAATGTTGTGTGGTGAGCTTGGATGAATTGGGACCAATGTGATGGGAAGACTCCTTTTTGGAGACTGTGTGAGATGCATATGATGAGCATTGATGAATGATTGCCTGAATGAAAGGTTGAATGGTTGAAGTTGTTGGCGACTACTATAGAAAATTAGTAGAGCGACTTTGATGAAAGAGTGATTTTGAGCAGGTTGAATGTTAGAAAGAAACACGTAGCTTTTGGATTGATAATTAACTAGAGAAAAAAACTGGAGAACCAGTAACACATGTAGAAGATGTGTGAACTGAGAAATTGAGAAGCGTTTTGGAAAGAAAGTCAAATTAAATGATGATGGAATCGTATGTAGTAAAGAACACATTCTCCCAAAAAGTTTGTCAAGGTGTGAGGCATGGGCGTTGCCAAGCCTCAAAAGGGGGGAGTGAGTAGGACAGATAGTGGAAGATAGTAATAATACAACACTTTATGACAATGAATTTTTGAATACATTTGGTGTTATATTGTGGTAAATTTTTTGTTCTGGTGTAGATAGGTTAGCAACACGAGAGATTTAGAGGTTCAAAAGAAAGACAGTTAAAAGAAAACATTTTTGATTTGGACAATTGCAGGCTAACAGGAACATGAGAACGATAAGAACTACGAGGTGGGATCCAATTTCATTGGGGAGATTGAGAATTCACAGCACCATACTCTAAGTCACATTTTTGAGCAAGCATGACAATAACATGTGAGAGGTCAAGACATACAGATCAGCGCTTGATGTGGAAAGCAGACCTCGATGAGTTGATTTTCAATAATGATACTGAAGACAACATACTGTCCGATTAAATTGGAACTATAGATAAAACGTAACTCAAAAATAGGATGAGTTGCGGGATTTACGATATAAAAACGAGACCGCTGTTATTAGGAGAATTTGAAGTTTGGTAAATAAATGTTACCAGCAAATTGATGGAAGCAGCTACATTTGGAGATAGTCTTACAAGTTTGACGTCCCAGCCTGTCATTCTCAGTGTCAGGGCCCCTGAAACCCAATCCGAGTCTTCGCCTGCAGCCGTGAACAACTACAAAATGGTGCCTGGCTCTGAAGCACCTTTGACCTTTGGCGAAGGACAAGAAAAGACTGCTGTTGTGCTTGGAGAAGGACAAGTACACTCCGGAGGACAGACAACATCCTCGGGGACGAGAAAAGACAGTGAAAAGCGGAGGAACTCACAATGATGAAAATTGACTCATTTGAACAATGGACTCATTCAAGAGTGATGGATGGGGTCGCTCTGAAGCAACAACAAAAGAACACCAACTTGAGAGGGTGAAGTGTGCAAAAAGATATGGACTTGGAGTGTCCGACAACCAAATCGCACTCCTTGCTACGGCGTTCCCGATTTTGGTGAAGCTTGGTTCAAAGTGGAAGGGAGGTTCATTGTGCACTGAGTTTGACAGAACTGAGGAGATTTGATAAATAAATAAATAAAAATTTGAAAAATACGTAGGGCTCCAGAGAAAAGCATTATAATCAGAGATTGAACGGATTTGGATAAAACAAATAGGCTAAAACGGTAGGAAACAAGAGCAAGATCTGATATTTTGGCTCATCAAGCTTAAAACGTAGAGGTCGAGTTATATAAATTTTAGAACAGGACATTTGGCAGTCAGGAGGAAGCTAGGTTGCTCAATGTACCTACTCAATACAATAGTAAGGTTTTTTATACCACAGTGGAGGTTGGATGGTCAGAAAGTTAGGTACGTTCAATTTTTGACATTCACACAATCATGCATAAGAGTCACAAGGCGACAGTTAACAAGACAATGACTGCAATAGGGGCCACCTACAACTGCACCGACATGAAAAAGTAGAAGCGAGAGAGCAGAGTATGGGATTATATGCTAAAACGTCTGCTATACAGTTACCGATAGGAGATTCTATCAAAAGAAGCTACATGAGAGATGGATTAGAATCCCTTTGTCTGTGTGTTCTGTTTGTGAGTAATCTCTGTAAAATTGTGACAGTCTTGTTGTCGTTCGTCTGAACTTTGTATGCCGTTTTGTGTATGTGTGCGTGCAGATGTGTGTGTGTGTGTGTGTGTGTTCACACCCTGTGTGGGTGCGAGCGTGTGAGGAGAAAGAAGGCATGGGTAAGACATCTCTTTTAAACCAGGAGGCAATAAACGGGAACGCCCCTGTCATAAATAGTTTTTGGTTAAAGGGAATCATTAGGAGGTGTTCAAACTCTTCCCGCAAACACTCCTATTTGCCAGTTAAATGGGCACGACAATTGACTACGAGAGTTGCAAACAACAGATGAAGAGCAGTCCTTGGCAGATTATATGATCAGGACGCTCAAACTGTGTCAAAGACAAATTTACTGCCGCTTGATCTTTCCTCCTCACAGGTCGACAACCCCATCAATCCAGGAGACTGGGTCTACATCGAGGTCATCAAAGGAAGGAACTGGGCCAGCCATGACAGGAGGGACCATTCCAAGTCTTGCTGACTACACATGTTGCATCCAAGGTTGCAGGACCCACAAATGCATTAACGACGACTGCTCTCCAGGAGGAAACTGGATGGGAGCTTTGGACATCACCGCTGTGTGTCAGGATGAGAGAGCCGTTTTCAAGGTGTAAGGGCTCTACTACCAACATGGCTGCACCATCGGACGGGACCTACTTCATCCAGAAGTTCAGAGGCACTACCTCACCTGCATCCTATGAGTGCACGTGCCTGTTCAGTACAGATCATGGTTTTGTGGTCACGAGAGTTGTCCGATGCTGCCTGCCAACTGGACACGAGTGTGTGCGCCAGTGTGTGTGACAGACCTCACCTACAGACTAGAACATCAGCAGCTGACGAAAACGCGAGCACATATACAACTTCTTAGACGTGACAGATGTGATAATGATAATGAGACGTGGATTGCGTAGATGCTGTTCTGTTGAGCATGTATTACGGAAACTTGTTGATTTGACCATCAAATATGCTTCGCAAGTAATGGATACGCTGATGTACTGTTTCTTTGTTTTTCTTTTTGTTTTTATTGATAGCATTCTGGTCGCCTTAAGGCAAAGGGACCGTGTAAGAATTTTCCTGCTAATAACATCTGGCCAGCAGGTTTTTCGCTTACACACTAAGTTTGATCTGGGGTATTAAGGTAATGCCTCATCTTCACTGGAAAGTGTTGCTATCATTGTTTGTTGTTTTTATTTTTCCTATTCTTCTTTCTTCATTATACATATATATGTGTTTTTTTCTTACTTGTCTTTGTTGTTTGGGGTAGCATAATCATATAATAAAACAGGAGGGAGATGTTAGGGTTTTCCAGGTTATCTTTATCATAGGATTATGTTGGAATGCAACAGGTAATAAATACCTTACCTTGTCCTCCTCATCACAAGATCGTAAAACATCCCCTGAGATGTTTAGACTAGAGGCCAGGGGCTTTCTATTCAGCCCACTCATACCCCCACTCTGTTTCTCTTAATAAATATTCTCTTGCAGGAAGGAGAGTCCAGAGCTCTATTCGAACATCGCTGCACGCACAGCGACGAATGGATTCTCCACCTGCAGGTGTCCAAAAGGACTTACTTGTCTCCCGTGTGGTTCTTGCAAAATAAGTTGGAGTAAGCAAATCTCTAACAGGTCCTCGATCGGAAAAGGGTGGAATGCTCTCTCCGGATCGGGGATGAGATCCTGCCCCAAGTGGAAGAGTTTAAGTATCTTGGGGTCTTGTTCACGAGTGAGGGGAGGATGGAGCGTGAGATCGACAGGCGGATCGGTGCAGCGTGGGCAGTAATGCGGACTCTGTACCGGTCCGTTGCGGTAAAGAGAGAGTTGAGCCAAAAGGCAAAGCTCTCAATTTACCGGTCGATTTACGCTCCTACCCTCACCTATGGTCACGAGCTTTGGGTCGTGACCGAAAGAACGAGATCCCAGATACAAGCGGCCGAAATGAGTTTTCTCCGCAGGATGTCCGGGCTCTCCCTTAGAGGTAGGGTGAGAAGCTCGGTCATCCGGGAGAGACTCGGAGTAGAGTCGCTACTCCTCCATGTTGAGAGGAGCCAGATGAGGTGGCTCGGGCATCTCATCCGGATGCCTCCTGGACGCCTCCCTGGGGAGGTGTTCTGGGCATGTCCCACCGGTAGGAGACCCCGGGGATGACCCAGGACGTGCTGGAGAGACTATGTCTCTCAGCTGGCCTGGGAACACCTTTGGGTCCCCCGGGATGAGCTGGATGAAGTGGCTGGGGAGAGGGAAGTCTGGGAGTCCCTCCTGAAGCTGCTGCCCCCGCGACCCGACCCCGGATAAGCGGAAGATGGATGGATGGATGGATGGATGGACGGACGGACGGATAGCTTTTCGAGCGCTACTGCTTTCTTTGAACAGTATTATATATCTCAATAACCTTCGCTGGTCGTGGGATTCCTGATGGTGTAGTAGTATACTCACCTGTCTTGTGTGCGGGCATCATGAGTACGATTTCCACTCACCCCGAACGAGCACTAACATCAGTGCAACCTTTATGCATACGGCAAACGGCATTTTCTTTATAATATCGGGGAAGCAGAGCATTACTTTTTTCTGTTGGCTGAGCAGAACTCAGCGTTTGTTTTAAAATAGTGTTTTAATGAGTGTTGGTATAGGCTACAGCGTCACATTTTGAATGACTATAATAGGTATAAAACATAACTGCATTTGTGTCAAGTATTATTCCACAAAGTGTAGAATTAACTCAGGATGTTGGAAAACATTTTGTTTGGAGGTTAAAATATTTGAAGTAGCCACTGAATTAATATTTTAGTTTAAATTAATACTGACCTTGTTTAGTACTGCGAGTCCATTTAAAATAATAAAATTAAAATCAAAGTGAGGTGCAATCACAGCCTAGCAAAACATGCCTTACCTTTTTGACTAATGTTTTTATGTTTTATTTTGAGCCACTTCCAAGTCATTTCTTTCTCCTGTTGAATTGCACCTAAATAAAATTAAGATTTCATTCCTACTTAAATTCATAATCATAGGCTATGCTACAATTTTATGGTTAGATGTTACATCAATGAAATAGTACATTCAAGCATTCGAGCAGCAATTTCCTCCCATAACGTCTCTCTCTTCTTCGCTGCTGCAGCCGTATTAGATTTGCGGCAAAAAAATACGTTCACACTCGCTGTAGGCCTGCATAAGGACCAATAAAGTAATATAAGGTGATGTTTTTCCTCAGTTGTCATGGTGACTCGTGGTATCGGGGCTTGATTGATAATGGCTTTTTATAGGAGTTGAGCACGCGTGTAACTCCAGGTGAACATACTCAGAGTTGATTGAACTAACTCAGATCAGCCTTTCTGGAACCGAATACCCAGAGTCTCCCATCGTAGAGTAAGTCAACTCAGAGTTCAGGGATAGACTCAGAGTATGTTGAACCTGCTTTCTGAACCCCCCTGATGGTAATGCAAAGCTAAAATCATACATATGCGCTTCCTAAGGCAACTTATAAAATGTTTTCAAGGCTTGTTGAAGTCTATGTACAGGGATTTCTCAGGAAAATGTGGAGTCAGTTTTGTGGTGCCAATCAAATTTAGGATTCTATTGTGTTTCCTCCGTGTGCTGGGGAGCAGGTGGTGGTGTCGCTGGCTTGCTCTGTTCCTCTATTAATCCTCCATCAGGTGTCACTCCTGCTGCTGCGCTGTGCAAGTTTGTGACCTCAGTCCCACTCTGTAGGAATTTGCGGAGGTCCTTTAGAGCTGGCCTGAGCATCTGCACCAGTGCCAGCAGTGCAGCTTGAGTTCCTTCCAAGGCTTGGGCTTGGCGCTCCTGTGCAAATGCCTGGGCCTCCTGAGAGTGACGCATCATCTGTAGCAACTGGTTCTGACCCTCCAGGTGCTGGGAAATCTGTCGGATATGGACATTGGTGACTCTCTGCTCCTGTAGAAGACGAGCTGAGTTGAGGGCAATGCGGCTCTTCAACTCTTGGGGTTTAACATGAGCCTGAGGTGGCGAGGAAGCTGAGGATGATGCCAACACCTCCACTGGACCCTCAACCGTTGCAACCACAGCAGGGGTTGAATCGGTTACGGTTGTGGTGCAGTACTCCACTACGCCTCCGTCTTCTAATGCATGGTAAGCTGTTTCAGCTGGAAATCAAAGCAAATAAAGATGATCTTTTTCTCATCTTGGTGAGGGGAGGTATTTTTTACCCACTTAAAAGTAGTAGAGTAGCAAAATGTGGAAACAATACCACATTTAAATGTGTTTTTCCATCTGGTGATCTTTAATTCTATAAAAATTGAATCTCAGCCTTGGCTCCAAAATTTTGAGCGACTGCACCATTTACTACAAACCAAATTCGGTTGAAGTTGGGAAATTGTGTAAAATGTAAATAAAAACAAAATACAACGATTTGAAAATCCTTCTCAACCCATATTGAATTGAATACACTACAAAGACAACATATTTAATGTTCAAACTGATCAACTTAATTGTTTTTTGCCAAATAATAATTACCGTATTTTCCGGACTATAAGTCGCTCCGGAGTATAAGTCGCACCAGCCATAAAATGCCCCAAAAAGTGAAAAAAAAAAACATATATAAGTCGCTCCGGAGTATAAGTCGCATTTTGGGGGCAATTTATTCGACAAAATCCCACACCAAAAACAGTCATGAACGAGCAACGACAGGCTAAACGATAGCAACAACAGGCTAAACGATAGGTATGCTAACGTGACAAACACAAACAAAGAGCTGAGAACGGGCCTGACGTAACATATAGAGTGATTAAGGACAACTATTACATGAATAACATGTTTATAAAACCATCAGTGTCACTCCAATTCATTAAATAGCAACAATAGGCTAAACGATAGGTATGCTAACGTGACAAACTCAAACAAAGAGCTGAGAACGGGCCTGACGTAACATATAGCGTGATTAAGGACAACTATTACATGAATAACATGTTTATAAAACCATCGGTGTCACTCCAATTCATTAAATAGCAACAACAGGCTAAACGATAGGTATGCTAACGTGACAAACACAAACAAAGAGCTGAGAATGGGCCTGACGTAACATATAGAGTGATTAAGGACAACTATTACATGAACAACATGTTTATAAAACCATCGGTGTCACTCCAATTCATTAAATCCATCGATCGTTCTTTGTCAACAATGGGTGCGCACGGCTGAGGGCGCTTGCGCTTCAAAATATTCCACAGGCTCATATAACTATAGATAAACTATATTTTAAATAACTATAATACAAGCCAATAATATTATCAAACCATCCGTGCACTTTAATTCCATTAAATCCATCGATCAAATTCCTCGTCCTTTGTCAACATCGCCGCGCGTGCGCCCTGACGTCAGCCTCGTCTTTATTCCACAGATCTACTATATAACTATATTGTAGCGTTAACAAAGTACAAGGATAGACGTAGGTTTGGTAAACGGCTCTTTATTAAGCAAAACAAACTTCCAAGCGTGTGGCGGCGTGGACTTCCAGACAGACCGGGCGTGCGTAATGGCCATGTCCAAGCCCCGCGCACCGTTCGCGGACAGCCACTTGGCCGAGCGTCGGCCCCCGACTCAGTAGAGACCGGGCGTGCGTAAAAGCCATAATAGTTTTTCAAACCTTCTATGTCACTCCAAATCCTTAATTCCTTCAAACTCTTTGTCCTCCGTGTCACTTAGAAATGATCACCGCTAATGATGTGTGATGTGCTAGTCCTTGTGTGGGCACGTTTGTATGTAAACAACCGGCGCGCCGCGCTATTGACGTCACTTGAAATAGTAATCCATTGGTACATCACGGTTCTCCAAACTTTCTTTCTGCTGCTCGATTACTGTTTTCAGCTGCATATTTTACAACTTGAAGTTTGTAACCTGCAAAATATGAGTTTCTTTTTGGTGCCATTTTTCTTAAGCCTACCCAGTTGATGAGTCACGGCCAACGGTAAAATTTAGAGCGCCCTCATCCAGTTTCGTCTGAAAATATAATTTTTTTGGGTTGTTTTATCAAAGTCAAAGTCTGCTTTATCGTCGATATATTTTTTTATATACTAAGACACACAAAGAGATTGAAATTACATTTCCACTATCCCTCAGTGAGATAGTACACATATGCATACAAGCAACACAAAAAAAACCAAGAAGGCACTAACAATGAATAAATAAGAGTATTGAATAAATGATAAATAAACAAATAATAATAAATAATAATAATAAATATAAGAGGAGCAAAAATGGAGCAAGTGTACATACAGCAGACAGTGGACTTGGATATGGTGCTTTAAAGTGTTAATTGCTTTATTTGATGTTTTCTCTATTTTTTATGTTTTGAATATGTTCAAGATAAAGAAATAAAAGCATGTGAAGTGATCAACTATACTAAAAATAACATGGGAAGTGGTCAACTATACTTGTGATGTCTTAATGATCAAGTAAAAATTTGTGAAAAAAAACCATATATAAGTCGCTCCTGAGTATAAGTCGCCCCCCACCCAAACTATGAAAAAAACCGCGACTTATAGTCCGGAAATTACGGTAACTTAGAATTTCATGGTTGCAACACGTCCAGTAGAAGTTGGGAAAGGTGACAAAAAATACTGAGAAAGCTGAAAAAAGTTCATCAAACACCTATTTGGAACATCCCACATGTGATCAGGCTAATTGGGAACAGGTGGGTACCATGATTGGGTATAAAAGGAGCCTCCCCAAACATGCTCAGTCATTCACAAGTAAAGATGGGGCGAGGTTCACCACTTTGTCCGCAACTGCGTGAGAAAATAGTTAAACAGTTAAAGAACAACATTTCTCAAAGCAAAATTGCAAGAAATTTAGGCATTTGAACATCTACGGTCCATAATATCATCAAAAAGTTCAGAGAATCTGGTGAAATCACTGCACGTCAGCGCCACAGCTGGAAACCAAGACTGAATGACCGTGACCTTCGATCCCTCATACGGCACTGCCTTAAAAACTGACATGAGTGTGTAAAGGATATCACCAAATGGGCTCAGGAAAACTTCAGAAAACCACTGTCAGTAAATATAGTTCGTCACTACATCAGTAAGTGCGGGTTAAAACTCTACCATGCAAAGCAAAAGCTGTTTATGAACAACATCTCTGGGCGCGTGCTCATGTAAAATGGACTGATGCACAATGGAAAAGTGTTTTGTGGTCTGATGAGAGTCCACTTTTCAAATCGATTTTGGAAACACTGGACGTCGTGCCTCCGGACCAAAGAGGAAGCAGACCATCCGGACTGTTATCAATGCAAAGTTCAAAAGCCAGCATCTGTGATGGTATGGGGGTGCATTCGTTCCCATGGCATGGGTGATTTACATTTCTGTGTATACAGATATTGGAGCAACATATGGTGCCATCCAAGCGACGTCTTTTTCATGGACGCCGCTGCTTATTTAAGCAAGATAATGACAAGCCACATTCTGCACGTGTTACAACAGCGTGGCTTCGAAGTAAAAGAGTCCAGGTTCTCCCCTGGCCCATTTGCAGTCCAGACCTGTCTCCCATTGAAAATGTGTGGCACATTAACAAGCATAAAATACGACACGGAAGACCCCGGACTGTTGAACAACTGAAGCGGTTCATCAAGCAAGAATGGGAAAGAATTCCACATGAGAAGCTAAGAGAATTAGTCTCCTCTCTTCCAAAACGTTTATTGAGTGTTATTAAAGGGCATGTAAAGGCACTATGGGGTCCCAAAATGTATTTGATAAAGATGGACTTGTATTTTAGGAAACTGTTGTTAATTTTTGAATAAAATTGCGAATTGAGGAGTGATCGATGAAAAATCAACAGTTTGTATGTGATTGTTGAAGTTCATTCCGGAAATTGCCGAAGTGACTGTGACAGAGATTACAGGACGCCGAGCGTTCCCGAGTTACTTAGTCCATGTAAACCTAATGGCGGATACAGCAGCGGAAGCGATGTCGTCTGACGAATCTCCCTCAGATGATTCTTCACTTTCAGATGAAAATGAAGAAGAGTATGATTTCTTTCCTGGGGTACAAGGGTACCAATTTGAACCGGTGAGAAGTACCCCAGCGGGAGAAAATTAAACCGAAAATGGCGATGATCGTGGTCGTGGGCAGGGCCATGGTCAGGAAAATGCGGATCGGCTTGGAAATACTGACTGGTTCGTAACAAAATATCCCATAATTAACTGCCTAAATAATTGTGAATAATTTAAAACTATTCTACTTGTTAATACCTACGCACAAAATAGAAAAAAAATAAAAAATTCTAACCGGAGATTGCATTGACCTAATTTTCACATGGTCCTTGTTTGTATTTTGCATTTGACACGGACAGCTGTCAAGTGGCTCTTCTTGTGTAAGTTTTATTTGTTATGGTTTTTCTTTTGTAAGTTTAACTTTGGGTACTTCGAAAGTGTCATTTTAAATTGTACTTTCTTAGTTTTGAAGCCAAGATGCTCCATCATTGACCCCTGATAACATTCCGGAGTGAAATGAGCTCCACAAATGACAGCTTGAGAGTCTGGCCACGGGGTCTTATAATTGGCACGTTTTGGTTGGACAAAACGAACCCATTGTCGTCGTATAGATTCCGTTGCTGGGAAACGATGTAAACTGTGGGTTTTGACAACACAAACCTTCACCATCGTGGAACAGACGTTTAAACACCAATTTGTAAACTAAATGAAGCTTATATGTGACGTATTGGAGACAAAACACCAGGAAAATGTGTGGTTCTTCGTGCTATCAAATCGGTAAACAATGGAGGGAGTCCTATCATCTACGTCACCGTACCACGTGATCCAGAATGGAGCGGTTCATGACAGGGGCAGGGAAGATCGAGAAATACACACAAATTGACTGCGTTTGGCTCACGAATGCAATTTTATTTCAAATTCTATATAATTATTTGGATACAGGTGAATATAATCGAACATTCTGAGTGTTTTTGAGAGCATGTTAAAGGTGCCTTTACATATGCTTTAAAAGGAAAGGTGATGTAACGAAGTGGTAAACATGCCCTTTCCCAGCTTCGACTGCAGGTGTTGCAGCCATGAAATTCTACGTTAATTATTAGTTGAAAAATAAAGTTTGAGTTTGAGCATTAAATATGTTGTCTTTGTAGTGTATTCAATTTAATATAGGTTGAAAAGGATTTTCAAATGATTTTATTTTGTTTCTATTCATATTTTACACAATTTCCCAACTTCAACCGAATCCGGTTTGTAAAAGACTTCTATTGATTTCATCAAATGCTTTATTGTAGGTCTCGTGGATGTTTGCATATAGTATGTACAAGTAACCTACAGTTAGCACAATGAGCCCACATTTAACACCTTTTCTAAAGTTGCTGATTTTTTTTTTTTCCCCAATGATCATCGTCACACACACATCTGGGTGTGGTGAAATTTGTCCTCTGCATTTAACCCATCCCCATATGATTTTGTTCCATCCCCTGGGGGAGAAGGGAGCAGTGAGCAGCAGCAGTGCCGCGCTCGGGAATCATTTGGTGATCTAACCCCCCAATTCCAACCCTTAATGCTGAGTGCCAAGCAGGGAGGCAATGGGTCCCATTTTTATAGTCTTTGGTATGACCCGGCTGGGGTTTGAACCCACAACCTTCCAGTCTCAGGGCGGACACTCTACTACTAGGCCACTGAGCTGGGTATTAGTTGATTCTCAGTCTAATGGTAGTTCTCTCCAAAACATGTCAGCGTAATTTTGTCGCACAAGTCATCTTATGCACAATAATCTGTTCAATTGTCAATGTCATGTCAAACAAATGTGAGATGAATCTGTAATAAGTGTGTTGTTAATGTACTTACTCAAAATCAATGTAGTCAGTACAGTAATATATGGAAGTTACTCTGTGGGTGAATAAAAATTGCTACAATTTCCTTGGCAGCAACAGCATAGATCAGGATGGTTTTGTTTGGTTTTCATGCTAATTTTGCTGATGTCACTAGTTAGGAACAGCAAAACTAATACAAAACAGCCAAGATTTGAACAGCCGAACCTCGGCTTGCTGAGCCAAATCCACAGAGCCATCATGCAAGACCAACATGTTGTTGTTACCCTAATGGTAGTTGGTAAAACCAGCAAGACCAGCTTGGAAACAACAAACATTCTGCTAGTTTACGCAGTTTTTTCTTTGCTTGTTTTAAGCAGGCTAATTATTTTTTGTATGTTGTGTGTTTCTGTGATTTGCTTGGGGACAACTGAAAATTAGCCTATGGCTACAAATGAGTCCCATGTACATATAAAAATATAAATACCGTATTTTTCGGACTATAAGTCGTGGTTTTTTTTCATAGTTTGGGTGGGGGGGCGACTTATACTGAGGAGCGACTTATATGTGATTTTCAAAATTGAAAAAAAATAAAATGAAATTTGAAACCGCAATAAACGAACTGCGATGTAGCAAGGGATTACTGTAATTTGAATTTCAAGTGACGTCAGCGGTGCGGCGCGATGTCAAAGGGCCTCACGTACTACCGGCATCATTAGTGGCTTTGTTTGCAAGTGACACGGAGGACGAAGAGTTTGAAGGATTTAATGACTTGGAGTGACACAGAAGGTTTGAAAAACTATTATGGCTTTTACGCATACGGAGCTCTCTTTCACCTCCGTGGATGGAAGTCGGGGGCCGGCGCTCGGACGGTTGGCTGTCCGGGGACGGTGGATGGGGCTCGGACATGGCTTTTACGCACGCCCGGTCCTATGGAACACTTTTCCACCTCCGTGGCTGGAAGTGCCACCTCCGGGGATGGAAGTCCACACCGCCACACACCTGGAAGTCGATGCCGGTGCTTGGGGCCGTGTGGCAGTGAACTATTTATATTATAGTTATTTGATATATTTTATTTTGTATAGCAACTTGTATATGTTTTTATCGTTACAGTTCAGTAGTTGTTGACTCGTTGAACTCTTGTTTTGTTAAATAAAGAGCCGTTTACCAAACCCACGTCTTTCCTTGTACTTTGTTAATGCTACAATATAGTTATATACTAGATCTGTGGAATAACGACGAGGCTGACGTCAGGGCGCACGCGAGGCGTTGTTGACAAAGGACGAGGAATTTGATCGATGGATTTAATGATTTGGAGTGACACAGATGGTTTGATAATATTATTGCTTATATAATAGTTATTTGATATATAATTTATATCTCGTTATATGGGCCTGTGGAATATTTTGAAGTGCAAGCACTGTCAGCAGCGCGCACCCGGCCGCACCCGCACATTGTTGACATAAAGGACGATCGATGGATTTAATGATTTGGAGTGACACAGATGGTTTGATAATAATATTGCTTATGTGATAGTTATTTGATATATAATTTATATATCATTATATGGGCCGGCGGCTCGGTGGTGCACTGGGTAGCACGTCCACCTCACAGTTAGGAGGGTGCGGGTTCGATTCCACCTCCGGCCCTCCCTGTGCGGAGTTTGCATGTTTTCCCCGAGCCCGCGTGGGTTTTCTCCGGGCACTCCGGTTTCCTCCCACATCCCAAAAACATGCTTGGTAGGCCGATTGATCACTCCAAATTGTCCCTAGGTGTGAGTGCGAGTGCTAATGGTTGTTTGTCTCTGTGTGCCCTGCGATTGGCTGGCAACCGGTTCAGGGTGTCCCCCGCCTACTGCCCGATGACGGCTGGGATAGGCTCCAGCACGCCCGCGACCCCCGTGGGGACTAAGCGGTTCAGAAAATGGATGGATGGATGGATGGATTATATGGGCCTGTGGAATATTTTGAAGTGCAACTGCCGTCAGCAGCGCGCACCCGGTATAAAGGACGATCGATGAATTTAATGAATTGGAGTGACACAAGTGGTTTTATAAACGTGTTTATGTAATTGTTATTTGAATAACTCTGAATGTTACGTCAGGCCCATTCTCAGCTCTTCGTTTGTGTTTGTCACATTAGCATACCTATCATTTAGCCTGTTGTTGTCGTTCATGTCTGTTCTTGGTGTTGGATTGTGTCAAATAAATTTCCCCCAAAATGTTACTTATACTCCGGAGCGACTTATATATGGGTTTTTTTTCACGTTTTTGTGCATTTTATGGCTAATGCGACCTATATTCCGGAGCGACTTTTAGTCCGAAAAATACGGTATACAATAATAATATAAAAATACAGGGGCATAGAGATAACGGAAGCAAAAATACACTTACCGTTCAGTGTTTTTGCTTCATGACAAACAGTTACTGAAACTGCTGGGAGAGCTAAAATAGAAAGAGGAGAGTAAACAAATTATCACAATAAAGTGATGACTCCTTGAAAAATGAAATAAAATAAAAACGTGAAGACACTGAATAAAAGTAACATCCATCCGTCTAGATTCCCTTAAAAATGTTTAGGCTACAAAGATACGATGATTTCATTACCAATTAACCATCTTTATACAGTATCAGTGTCATCATATCACAACACACAACCCGCCCGCTCGCACACTTGCACGCACGCACGTACACGCGCATGTGCATACACACACACACACACACACACACACACACACACACACACACACACACGCACGCACGCACGCACACACACACACACACACACACACGCACACACACACACGCGCGCGCGCACGCGCACACACACACACACACACACACACACACACACACACACACACACACACAATCAATTAAAATGCTGGAGAGCTTTAACTGGGGCTACACAGATTTCTGACGGGACTATAGCCTCCCTTAGCCCCGGTGTAGTGCCATCCCTGGAGGTTATCCTTTCACCCATTCCAAAGAACTAAATGATTTTGCCTTAAAAAAAAAAAAAAAACTCTCTTTTGCCTATTTGACTCGGCTCCAATACATTTTCACAGCTAAATGTAATATTAATGAGAGTGTTTCTCCCCCAGTGGCTCTTGTAAATGGACAGAGGTATCTGTCATTTAAATGACATTTTTGCTCTCGAAAAGAATTATATAATTTTTGGTTGCGGGGCATGCACTTCGAACTGAAATAGTTGAGTCTTTCCTGTACTAACTCAGGACAGGATAGTACAGTCCTAACTAAACCTTGTTGCATTAAGTCATTAAGCCTGCTAGAGTGAGAGGCAAAACGTTTTCTATAACCACAAAAGTCCAATTGCTGCAGACGCCCTATGAACAAAGTGAACTGGATTAATGTGCAAATACACTTATATTACTTACTATTATTATACACCGTTGTTATTATTATTATTGTTTGCATTGTTCAAAACAATGTGGTGATCACTCGCTGTGAATTGTGCGGCGGCGTTTTAGCACACTCTATTGATTAGCTATCACTACTTTCTAGATTAAGTATATTGAATAGTGTTTTGGATTGACCCGGGCACAATTGGTAATTTGTAACACACTACTGTATTTTCAACCTTCAGTCCACCAACTGCAATAATAATGTAATCCATCTTCCTTAACAGGAAACGCAAACAAAAATATTTTGGCGTGATGGAACATGCATCTTGACTGTCCTCTCATGGATAAAAGTGGCTATTGCCACTAAGACAAATCTGAGTTGGCCTTTCGTAAATTAATGTGGAAGTATGAAATCGAACAAATAAACTGTATATTTTTGTGATATTTACTTTTTTTTAATTTATAATTTGTTTTCTATACTGCAATTATGTTACAAGTTTGTATCAGTAGTTTGTCAATGCATGGCATTGGAGACTAAAAAAATTTTCATGAACATTTACAAAATACTCCGAGCTAACGTTTGTATGCCAAACTCAGTTCAAGGTTGTGAACTTTACTTTGCTCTTCAAAAAAGTACGATGACGTACTTAGATGATGATCATTTGTGTACTGTGTAATCTAAAGGTAAACAGCTGTCCAAATAACACATGAACAAAATCTTATGATACAACTTATGGAAAGAGTCTTAACTAATAAGCTACAAGAAAGTGACAAATGCATTAAATCCTATTTTTGTGTAAAACTGGGACTTTAGCACACTAGGCCTACTAAAGTATTTTTTTATGTGCTCACCATCATTAAATCATGATATAATTAAGTCGCCCAGAAAAATTCAGCACATTTCCTCATCACTCATCTTCACCTATAATAGCATTCAGAAAATAAGGCTGCACCGACCCTTGGGTATACAAACATTTGCCAACTTACTCTCTGTGAGTGTGACGGTGGTGGAATTTGCCGTGACAGGCAAAGTGATCTCAGCATCCGAGTCTCCTGCAGGTAAACTGATGATGGTAGCTTCTCCCAGGAGGTTACAGATCCTCTGCTGCATGGCAGTGAGAAGGACGGGAACGGGAGTGCAGTCGGTGGACGTGCCTTCTATCGCAGCCCGTGCCTGGGCCACTTTTCTTCGAACCTCCGTCTTCATATCGGACCACTTTTTCTTGACCTCAGGCAACTCTCTCGGACATGTTGTGACAGCGTTCACCTTTCTGAGGATCTCCAACCATGCGTTGTTCTTTGCCATGTGGGAGACTCCAGCATTGAAGTGGTTAACCAATGTGTGCTTTTGTTTCTCTATTTCTTCCACAATAATTTCAACCTCTCTCTCCGAAAAATTCATTTTTCTCTTTTTTGCGACCGAGACCATAATTGCATAAAGTCAGAGTTTGGAGAAGTAGTTTGCGTATTATACGCAAAAATAGTAGTCAATTGATATGCGCAACGTAATGGCTTCCAGAATCGGCTTCTTCTTCCTACTAACGAGCGTACGTTAGCTAGCCCATGAATCCCGCCCCCTCACGACTCCATTGGTTGGATGTGTTGTAGTCGTTCAATATGGCCCATTATTATTGGCTGCGTAAAATGCCAGTTATTTAACAAGCCAAACAAACTATGTAATTCAAAGCCAAAAGAGAAAAGCACCAACCTTAGCTAGTTTGTATCCTCGTTCTTGTTTGGGTTTATACGGAATATGACAACAAAACAGTAATTGCATACCAAGGATTTGGATTAGACAGACTGCATGCACAGAACTAAATCAGTAATCCATTGCAAATGCCATCATGAATCAATCACCAATGTGCAATTGCACATTTGTTAAAATAAAAGTAAATAATCTTTTTATGGGATACCACTAAATAAGGTAGAACATACACAGCTAAGAAACAGTTTTTTCAGTCAATATCTAATGCACATACTACATTTTACAAAACATCCCATACCACACCACCAAGGAAATGGGACGCAGCTTTCTCACAATTAGACATGTAGGCAAACTGTTGTACTTAAAGGTAGACTTAGGTCTGGCAAAGTAGACCTTGAAAGCTTGTTGGTCATTTATTTGACTCCGGTTAACAAAGAAAGTTAAAAAGAAGGAATTTTAAAGCTCCCGACTTCATGTAAGTGATATAAAGGTGGTATTTAAGGCGCAGGCAGTTGCTACAACCACCAGTGCAGATGTGACCGTTCCCATCGATCGCCTCTCTTACTTTACTTGATTGTACAATTACCCCCCCCCCCCCCCAAAAAAAAAAAAAAAACATGAGCATGTCATGCAAGCAATGTAATGTAGCTGCTTTTTGCGTGCCTCTGAGCATGAGTGTTAGTGAATTGGGAGCATTTCTTTGATTTTTAAATGTTGTCATTGTACATTTTGTAGTAATATTGGTAAACTACTTTTATTTTCTCTCCTTTGTTTCTGAATATTATTGTTCTGTTGGTGAATGCTTTTAGATGTTGTCTTTGCTTGTGTAACCTTGTGGCTTGTGTATTAAATGTGCTACAGTATATACTAAATAAAGCTACTTTGCCTTACATACTCCATCTTTGTTACATTTGTTTTTTAAAATTAACAGATAGGCCACGGTATTCTTAAATGAGGTAAAAAAAAAAACAAAATCATGTGGATGTAAAAATAGTTTACTGTAGGATACCCACTTTTCTCCCACATTCCAAAAACATGAATGGTGGGCCGATTGACCGCTCCAAATTGTCTGTATGTGTGAACACAAATAGTTGTTCGTCTACTAAACCTAACCCAAAAACCCCAGAAAAAACCCACGCAGGCACAGGGAGAACATGCGAACTCCACACAGGAAGGACCGGAGGTGGAATTGAATCCGCACCCTCCGACCTGTGAGGCGAACATGCTAACCAGTAACTAACTACTTTTTTAAAAAAGGACAGATCCAGGGATGAGAAAGGCAATACGCCTTACGCTGCCCATACGCTGTCACGGTGGGCGGGGGAATGCCCGCGAGAGTCACAGTGGCTAACGTTGCCCGCTCCGCCCCATCCATCCATCCATCCATCCATCCATCCATCCATCCATCCATCCATCCATCCATCCATCCATCCATCTTCTTCTGCTTATCCGGGGGTCGGGTCGCAGGGGCAGCAGCTTCAGGAGGGACTCCCTGACTTCCCTCTCCCCAGCCACTTCATCCAGCTCATCCCGGGGGACCCAAGGCGTTCCCAGGCCAGCTGAGAGACATAGTCTCTCCAGCGCGTCCTGGGTCGTCCTTGGGGTCTCCTACTGGTGGGACATGCCCGGAACACCTCCCAAGGGAGGCGTCCAGGAGGCATCCTGATGAGATGCCCGAGCCACCTCATCTGGCTCCTCTCAACGTGGAGGAGTAGCGACTCTACTGCGAGTCTCTCCCGGATGACCTAGCTTCTCACCCTATCTCTAAGGGAGAGCCCGGGCATCCTGCGGAGAAAACTTATTTCGGCCGCTTATACCCGGGATCTCGTTCTTTCGGTCACGACCCATAGCTCGTGACCATAGGTGAGGGTAGGAGCGTAAATCGACCGGTAAATCGAGAGCTTTGCCTTTTGGCTCAGCTCTCTCTTTACCACGACGGACCAGTACAGAGACCGTTGCTGTAAACTGCCGACGCTGTACCGCTCCGCCTGTCGATCTCGCGCTCCATCCTCCCCTCACTCGTGAACAAGACCCCAAGATACTAAAACTCCTCCACTTGGGGCAGGATCTCATCCCCAATCCGGAAAGGGCATTCCACCCTTTTCCGATCAAGGACGATGGACTCGGATTTGGAGGTGCTGACCCTCATTCCGACCGCTTCACACTCGGCTGCGAACCGCTCCAGTGAAAGCTGGAGATCACGGCCTGAAGAAGCCAACAGCACCACGTCGTCTGCAAAAAGCAGAGACGCAATGCTAAGGTCCCCAAACCGGACCCCCTCAACGCCTCGGCTGCGCCTCGGCTGCGCCTAGAAATTCTGTCTATAAAAATTATGAACAGAATCGGTAACAAAGGGCAGCCTTGGCCGAGTCCAACCCTCACTGGGAACGAATCCGACTTACTGCCGGAAATGTGGAACAAACTCTGGCATCGGTGATACAGGGACCGAACCACCCTTATCAGTTGGCTCGGCACCCCGTACTCCCGAAGCACCATCCACAGAACCTCCCGAGGGACACGGTCGAACGCCTTCTCCAAGTCCACAAAACACATGTGGACTGGTTGGGCGAACTCCCATGCACCCTCGAGGATCCTGCTGAGGGTGTAGAGCTGGTCCACTGTTCCACGGCCAGGACGAAAGCCACACTGCTCCTCCTGAATCCGAGGTTCGACCTCCCGATGGACCCTCCTCTCCAGCACCCCTGAATAGACCTTACCAGGGAGGCTGAGGAGTGTGATTCCCCTGTAATTGGAACACACCCTTCGGTCCCCCTTCTTAAAGAGGGGAACCACCACCCCAGTCTGCCAATCCAGAGGTACTTCCCCCAATGTCCACGCAATGTTGTAGATGCGTGTCAGCCATGACAGCCCCACAACATCCAGAGCCCTTAAGAACTCCGGGCGGATCTTATCCACCCCATGGGCCTTGCCACCAAGGAGTTTTTTTTAACTACCTCAGTGACTTCGACTCCAGAGATTTGAGAGTCCGCCTCAGAGTCCCCAGGCCCTGCTTCCATAATGGAAGGCGTGTAGGTGGAATTGAGGAGGTCTTCGTAGTATTCTCCCCACGGACTCACGACGTCCCGAGTCGAGGTCAGCAGCACGCCATCCCCACTGTAAACAGAGTTGACGTTGCACTGCTTCCCCCTCCTGAGACGCCGGATGGTGGACCAGAATTTCCTCGAAGCTGTCCGGAAGTCATTCTCCATGGCCTCGCCAAACTCCTCCCACGCCCGGGTTTTTGCCTCAGCAGCCGCCGAAGCCGCATTCCGCTTGGCCATCCGGTACCTGTCAGCTGCCTCCGGAGTCCCGCAGGCCAGAACGGCCCGATAGGACTCCTTCTTCAGCTTGACGGCATCCCTTACCGCCGGTGTCCACCAGCGGGTTCGGGGATTGCCGCCACGACAGGCACCAACGAACTTACGGCCACAGCTCCGGTCGGCCGCCTCAACAATGGAGGCGCGGAACATGGTCCACTCGGACTCAATGTCCCCCGCCTCCCCCGGGACATGGGAAAAGCTCTGCCGGAGGTGGGAGTTGAAGCTCTGCCTGACAGGGGATTCTGCCAGACGTTCCCAGCAGACCCTCACAGAGCGTTTGGGTCTGCCAGGTCGTACCGGCATCTTCCCCCACCATCGGAGCCAACCCACCACCAGGTGGTGATCAGTTGACAGCTCCGCCCCTCTCTTCACCCGAGTGTCCAAAACATGCGGCCGCAAATCCGATGACACAAATACAAAGTCGATCATCGAACTGCGGCCTAAGGTGTCCTGGTGCCAAGTGCACACATGGACACCCTTATGTTTGAACATGGTGTTCATTATGGAAAATCCGTGTCGAGCACAGAAGTCCAATAATAGAACACCGCTCAGGTTCAGATCGGGGGGGCCGTTCCTCCCAATCACACCCTTCCAGGTCTCACTGTGTTAGGTTACGGATTTTAGTTATTGATCTGACTCCAAATTGCGATCAACACTTAACACATAAATTGCTATGTCCTAATCCACACACTGGTGCACCTAACAATTGTGCGAGTTCGTTCTGTCAAAGAGAAGACCAGTAGATCAATCAGACCAAATTTACCAATTGTTTATTCCTGACAAAGGAACTAATACAGGCCTGGGTCCCGGGTCCCTCACACTAAAGCTCGTGCGTTTTTGTGACCACCAAAAGACGACACATTCTTCCGGGTTGCCCAGTTTTGAAGAAACACAATATGAATATTAAAGGATGCAAAACATTGTGAGATGATTGGTCGATGGCCATCTCCTCCCCGTCTCGGTGTTATCGCTGAGGTCAGGCGGTTGGGTTTTCCCCGCGAAGCTCAACCACCTGGACGTGATGTTGTTCTCGTTTCTCACCGACCTTGAGGTGTTCTCGTCCGGTACTCCCTGTCTGGGCCTATTCCACAACACTTCGAAGAAAACAAGTTCATGCAGTTTGCGTGCACATTCATCGCCACCCACCAATCCACACGAGCACTCCAATACTAGATATTAATATGATTATAAGTTTAACACAACCTTAATAGATATGTTTGCAAACTGCCGAAAGCACATTTCCCTTTAACTGTCATTGCCCACGTGAGCATTGAAGTCACCCAGTAGAACGATGGAGTCCCCAGAAGGAGCGCTCTCCAGCACTTCCTCCAGGGACCCCAAGAAGGGTGGGTACTCTGAGTTGCCGTTTGGTGCATAGACACAAACAACAGTCAGGACACATCCCCCCCCACCCGAAGGCGGAGGGAGGCTACCCTCTCGTTCACCGGGGTGAACCTCAATGTGCAGGCGCCCAGCCGGGGGACAATAAGTATACCCACACCTGCTCGACGCCTCTCACCGTGGGCAACTCCAGAGTGGAAGAGAGTCCAGCCCCTCTCGAGAGGGCTTGTACCGGAACCCAAACTGTGCGTGGAGGCAAGTCCGACTATGTCTAGTCGTAACTTTTCTGCCTCGCACACCAGCTCGGGCTCCTTTCCAGCCAGAGAGGTGACATTCCATGTCCCAAGAGCCAGCTTCTGCAGCCGGGGATCAGACCGCCAAGGCCCCTGCCTTTGGCCGCCGCCCAGCTTACACTGCACCCGACCCCTTTGGCACTTCCCACAGGTGGTGAGCCCATAGGAACCCCCCCATATATAGTATATAAAAAAAAAAAATTCTCAACGGATTCACACGATTCACGCAAACACTTTAGATGGAAAACGTAAATCCGCGGAAAATTCTCATCCCTGCAGATCGAAGCGAAGTCAGTCAAAAGCCAAAGAACGATCATGGTGGAGATCGAAAACTGGCAGAAAAGCACACTTTAGTAGCGACGAGAGAAACCCGTTTCTTTATTCCCGTGCTGAGTCACAAGTAAAAAGCGGAAATGACGTCTATTTGCACCGTGACGTCGATGTAGGTCGCAGGTTCAATGAGAATATTTAAACGTGAGTAACTCTGTCTGTTGAGACATGTAAACAGGTTATTTCAATCGTTTCAGACACCCAAATTCTGATTTTAACCCAAATATTGACTACATGTAAATATAGTCTATGACAATCAATGTTAAAGAAAAAGATACGTCAAGAGTCCATGCAACTCAAATCAGGGGATCCACGTGCGCTGCAGTGTTTAACCTGATGATGGCGCCACACAGACAGCTTTTTCTCGAACTTCAAGCTTTCCATAAACGTACTTTTTCCGAAATAACGATGAAGACATGGAGAAAGTTTTAGTAGACACCCATTTATACGGTTTATCCACAAAAAAAAAAAAAACATGTTTTGGTGGGTGAGTACTTATTTTTAATAGTGTAACTGTTTAGTCTCTGGCATGATAGCATGTTAATACGTGTAGGCCTGCATTAATTTTAGAATGAGATGTTAAAGCATTTCTCTGAGCCCAGCGCTATCTCTGGCCATGTTGTTGTAAACTGCCTTATAAACCATCACCACGTCTAGGGCTGATGGTCGAAGTTTAGGGTCTTCTGCCTTACATGCCTTATGAATTTGAAAAAGATGGAAGTGGATCAAATCCGCTCCAGCCACTCTTCCTATCAGGAACTGTACCACATCTGGGATCTTCCAGATATCTGTCTTTTCATCATACTCATGCATGAGATCATCTGAAAAAGGCTTCCCTATATTATTGAAAGGCCATAGCTGCTCAGGAGCCACAAAAATACCACTAAGCTCCCTGTGGCCACATTTGACCCGCAAACCCCTGGATAAGTCCACTTCAGGTAGTGCATCCAGGTCATTCACCACCAGGTGAAAGTCATTTGTGAGCAGAAACTGGGAGAGAGTTTTCTCCAGGGTGTTGGAATCACACATTACCCTCAGACCAGCTGGACTGTTGTGGAGGTAATGGAGGATGGAGACGTAGTCTATTGCCAACAACAGCCGCGTCTGCCAAATGTTGCGATGTTTTTGCTGCTCCTGGGCCAGAATTGCGTTCAAATTGAGAAGTGAGCCCAGTGGATGGTACTCTGTGACAAAGGTATGGTCTTCAAGGCAAAACCCTACCAACTGTACCACGAGGGGACCCTGCAATGCCTTTAACATCAAGAATCCGTGGAGAAAATCCTGAGAGTAATTCAGAGACGACAATTTGGACACAGCAACCTTTTGTCCCTTCCATTCTGCCAAGTAGACCTAAGGGGGAGAAAAAAAAAAAAACACATGTAAGAGTTTGGGACTACCATGTATCTTACATAACAGAACTTGAGTTTGTTTGATAACTGAGTAACATCAACTTTTAGTCTAGAATTATCTGCAGCTCCCCAACATCTGTCTGTCTGATATGAGATACTGGAAGAAGTATGGGACCTAGGATTTTAATGTACCGTATTTTCCGCACCATAAGGTGCACTTAAAAGCCTTTAATTTCCTCAAAAAACGAAGGTGTGCTTCCGCCACACAGAGACGTAATACACTGGCGTAATGTGTAGACCTGATGTAGATCAGGACGTTAAACCAATCAGAGGACTGTACATTACACGTAGAGTATGTACCTCGGCCGCCATTGATAAATAAATACTATTTAAGCAAAGAGCATTAGGACCCTCTAAAATGGCATAGACAAAGAGACATGCTTACGAGGCACAATTAGAGCTTTCTGGAAAGCCAGGATCATTGCAGAAGAGCAACTTTACGACGATGAGAGGGGACGTAGCATGTGTAACGGCGGACTTGCCCAATTGTTTAATTTGGATACAGAAGTTGCGGATTTTGATGGTATTAATATCAATTAACAATGTGAGTACAATACAGTACATGATTAAGTAGTGGAATTAAGTACAACAGAACTGCCTGCATTGCTCCTGTGATTTCCCCCCCCCCCCCGTAATTCATGGCATGCACTAATTACAGAAAAGCCCCTGAATTGAGTCTGTGCCTTTTAACTCGAAGCGCCTCATAGTGCGGAAAATATGGTACACAAGATTGCGCAAGTATTCACTCACCTATTTTTGTTCATCTAAATTACATCCCATTCTTAAGCCATAGGGTTTATCGTGCCTTTGCAAATATAATAGCGTCAATACTATGGGAAGACTTTCTTTCTTTTCTTTCTTAGGAATGTGGTTAGAGGATTTTTTAGGAAGCACTGTATATTAAAGTCAAGTCAAAGTCAAAGTCAGCTTTATTGTCAATTTCTCCACATGCCAAAGACACACAAAGAAACCGAAATTTCGTTCCCCCCTATCCCACGGTGACAAGACATGGCTCACAACAGACAAACAAGTAAACAAGTATAACAAAAGCGTGCTGAATAAATAATGAATAAATAACACAACAATAAATAAATAAATAAGAGGAGCAGAAAAAAAAAAAAAAAGGAGCAAGTGCGCGTACAGCAGACATTCCCGAAAATAGCGCAACAGTGCCGCTACGCAGAAGGGGGTAGCGAGTTCAGGGCAGCACAGTGGTACACTAGTTTGGTCATTGTAAAAACAGATGTTTTCAAGTGTCTTATTTTGTATTGTATTATTTTACATCATAAGTCTGCTCTCATAAAGGACTACAGAAATCATAATGTTTATGATTATGATTGAAAGGCTGAACTAAAAGGATTTGGACAATTTCAGGGTTATACAATGGTCATAAACCAGGGGTAGGAGACCCTCGTCCCACAAGAGCCGTATCCTGTTTTCCAAGATGCCTTGCTGCAACACACCTAATTCAAAATAGTATCAGGATCACATCAGGTTCCTAGCATGGGTAGGTAACTCCGGTCCTCGAGGGCCGGTGTCCTGCATTTTTTCTTTGTCTCCCTGTTGCAACACACTTGATTGAAATGATCGGGATTGTTATCCAGCTTCTGCAGTCCATGATAATTATCAGACCACAGAGCTTGCTGATCATCTGATCAATTGAATCAGGTGTATTGGAGAAGGGAGGGACAAAACAGGCAGGATATGGCTTTAGGGGAATGATTACTCTATACCAGGGGTCACCAACACGGTGCCCGCGGGCACCAGGTCGCCCATGAGGACCGCATGAGTCGCCCGCAGGACTGTTCTAAAATTAGGTCAAATAGCAGCACTTGTCAGTGAGCTGCATCTACTTATTTTACAGTCAAACCTCGGTTTTCGAACGTCCCGGTTCTCGAACAAATTGGAATTCGAACTAAAAATTCTAGATTTTTTTGCTTCGGTTCTCGATCAAAATTTGGAGGTCGAACCTCGCGAGATGAGCCGGAAGGACCTGAGAAAACGCGGCCCGGATGCCAACTGACTCCGTTGTTATTGTATTTTCGTTATTTTGACGATTGTATTAACCCCTAATCATGCCTCCAAAGAAAGCAAGTGGGAGCAGTAAAGCCATCCTAAAACACAAAGACGCTCTTAAAGCAATGCGACAGTGAGCACCCGGCGCGCTGCGGTTGCACGATCGGACCAAATTAAGCTCCCTGTGCACTGAGGTCCAGTTAAATTTTGGAAAGTACATCAGGACTTTGAAAATAGTTTCTAAATTTCAGCGACGGCTCTGTCACAATAATGCGACCAGCGCAGTGCAGTTGCGCGGTGGGCGACGCGCTACGGTTGCGCGTTCGGCGGTACGCGGCAGTTGCGCGATCGGACAAATATGCGCAAATGAAAAAATGCTTAAAAAAGGCGGGGTTTTTTTTGTGTTGAAACGGATTAATTTTTTTTCCATTATTTGTAATGGGAAAAATAGATTCGGAATTCGACCGATTCGCTTCTCGAACCACTGGAGCAGATTGTGGTCAAAAACAGAGGTTTGAATGAATTTTTGCTATTCTTGTTAAAATCACACTTACATGTGAACTGGAAATGACAATAATAACACATAGTGAAAGCCAAATTGAGCAAATTGGCTATTTCAGAAGTGTGTGTCAGACTGGTAGCCCTTTGCCTTAATCAGTACCCAGGAAGTAGCTCTCGGTTTAAGAAAGGTTGGTGACCCCTGCTCTATACTAAAATAGTTGCCAATTAATTTTGGAAGAGAGTGTTGAATGAAATGAATTAAGATTATTGGTTAAATGGCAAGCGAGTTGGCTACTGGACTTCATCTGTCAGAGGCCTCAGGTGGTGCATGTTGGCGACAAAATCTCCGCCAGCATCACGCTGAGCACGGGGGCCCCCCAGGGCTGCGTGCTCAGTCCATTGCTCTTCACCCTGCTGACGCATGACTGCACTGCGACCTACAGCGACAACCGCATAGTGAAGTTTGCTGACGACACGACTCTGGTGGGTCTCATCACGAAGGGCGACGAGACTCGGTACAGGTCGGAAGTTGACCTTCCGACCACGTGGTGCAGGGACAACAACCTCCTGCTGAACGTCAATAAGACCAAGGAAATCATTGTTGACTTCCGGAAGGGTCACACAACACACCTGCCGCTGATCATCGACGGTGCTGTGGTTGAGAGGGTGAGCTGCACCAAGTTCCTGGGGGTGCACATCAGTGAGGACCTCTCCTGGTCCGCAAACACCTCGTCACTGGCAAAGAAAGCTCAGCGCCGCCTGTACTTCCTGCGGAAGCTCAGGCGTGCATGTGCTCCACAGGCAGTCCTGTCTACATTCTACCGTGGCACCATTGAGAGCGTCCTCACCAGTTGCATCGCTGTCTGGGGTGGTAACTGCACTGAACAGAACTTGAAGGCCCTGCAGCGCATAGTGAATACGGCTGGTAAGATTATTGGTGCTTCGCTCCCCTCCCTGAAGGACATTTACACCTCCCATCTCGCCCGCAAGGCAACCTCGATTGCCAGAGATGTGAGTCACTCGGCTCACTCTTTGTTTGACCTTCTGCCCTCTGGGAAGAGGTACAGGAGCCTGCGCTCCCGTACCACCAGACTCGCCAACAGCTTCTTTCTCCAGGCTGTTAGGGCCCTGAACTCGCTACCCCCTTCTGCGTAGCGTGCGGCACTGTTGCGCTATTTTCGGGAATGTCTGCTGTACTTGCTCCTTTTTTTTCTGCTCCTCTTATTTATTTATTTATTGTTGTGTTATTTATTCATTATTTATTCAGCACGCTTTTGTTATACTTGTTTACTTGTTTGTCTGTTGTGAGCCATGTCTTGTCACCGTGGGATAGGGGGGAACGAAATTTCGGTTTCTTTGTGTGTCTTTGGCATGTGGAGAAATTGACAATAAAGCTGACTTTGACTTTGACTTTTGAGTTGACACAATAAAAGAGACAAAATGTTTCAACTACTACTGTACCTTCTTCACTGCTCCCTGACCGATGAGTTTTAGTTTGCGAACTTCTGCCTCTATGAGGGGACAGTGCAGCCAAGGGGTGCAGTTCTTCATCGTTGGCATTTTAAAGTGTTGAGCAACACAACCCGTATGGGCAGTGACTGGGTGTCCACCTGACTCATACACAGAATCCAAATACAGATAGATCAAGACGTTGCTGAGGAGTAAAGCTGCAAGACAGATCACCACCACAGGAGTACTCTGGTACAATGAAGTGTTGCATCGACGCCCCATGTTGCACTGCAATCAAACAAGGAAACAAAGAAATAAATAACAAGATGGAGCAAATTCAAACTTCCAATAAGCTGCAGCATCATAAAGAGCAAGTGGAGATAACTGTACTAAGTTCATCTTGTTTTTCCTTTTTAATTACTTCACTGGTTCTTTTATATCAAACAAATTATTTAATTATTTAAATTATAAAAGGCCAGAGTCATCCGCACTCAAGAAAACAAACATCAGCGTTGGATCAGGGAGGCCATTGAGATCTGCAAGCGGGGCCCAAGGACCATCAACAGGGATGAGGGAGCCTACATGCTCTCTACAACCTGGAACAGCATCCTGGAGGGGTGAACGGACAGCAGAGGGCGTGACTCACCTGTCAAATCTGACAGGTGAGCCACGCCTTCATCCATCAGCTGATAAAGACGCGTCACAACCACATCGGTGACACTCTGATGAAGGTGGAAGAACCCGCCGAAATATGTCAGGTAATGCACCTACTAAAATAATTTGTCTCATATAAAAGAACCAGTGAAGTGAGCAAGTGTAGATGTGCCAAACAAACCTTTATAAAATGTTGGGATTTAATTTGTTGTGAAGGTATTTTTTAAGAACAGCGGTTTTGAAAAATTCTACAACATCAGACACATTGTGTAGTGCTAACAGTTACAATTGCTAGCCGAAACAAACGGAACTATATGTCTAGTGGTTAGCTTTTGAAATATATCAATTTATATTAACGTTTAACGTTTGAAATTTTATTATATTTTGTTAGTTTATGTTTAAAAGATAAATCAAACTTCCAGTTTCAAAGCCTAACTTATAATAAGATAACAAAACGCAGGGGGGAAACGGGAGAACGGAGTAACTCATGCAGTCATTGAAAAATATGGAGCAGAGCTATCTGCGATGCGCTATCAGCAATAGAACCAAAATAAGTGTGCTGAAACTTGTAAACCCAATCAGATAGAGCAGATCTATCTGCGATGTGCTATGAGCAATATAAACAAAATAAGTGTGCTGAAACTTGTAAACCCAATCATCTGCACAATGATCTGCCTTCTTGAATTAGCACAGTTTCAGAAAGGTAACCGACGTAACTCCACACAAATTTTAACTTACCTAGAATCCCGTTGTGTTACATAGTACTCACAACACAGGTAAAACATCTACGTACGACCCACTTGGTAACTATTGACACTGAAGCGTTTAAAAAAAAGTTGCGTTCCACTGACAGGAAACCGGAAACAAAGCACCATTTCCTGTAAAACCTTCACAAGAAAACCAAAGGCTATGTATGGCTTCGCATTTGGTGGGGGATTTCTTTGTTAGAATAGGCCTCTTTGGCACTTGTGATTAGCTAAGTAGCTTGAACTATGCCTTTATGGCGCTGTAACATTTCTCTTGCTTTTACTGGATTTCCCTTCTCTATGACACTCTTTGCACACATGTAGAACTTGATCTCAGTTAAGACTACAAGGTCACACATGATCACACAGGCTTGGCAAAGTCACTCCCTTGCAGGAGGGTGGCCAAGAGTAGTAAACAATAGAAACCTTGTAAGTGGGAGTTAGACCTTCTTCTGCAATCTCGCAGAGAAGGCTCCAAAACTGTGTATCGATCTTTCTGGCATACATTGAATAGTTAAACTGAGAAGGCAGCCTTCTGGTAATAGCTATTGCAGGAAATGGGGTCAAAATACAAAAAGTACTGCCTAGCTACAAAAACAGATATGCTCAAACCTCATTGAATAAAGTACATAAGCAGACAAGTATATTCACATATTAAATAAATAAAAGAAACATTTTAAGCATATAATTATACCTACACACCAAATCAATAAAGAAGACATAACTACATATTTTTGATAAGTGGTGATGAGAAAGGTTTTTATAACTTTATGATCTGATATATATTTCTGAGCACTTTAAAATAACAAATGACTTTTGATATATTGCCTAAATAGCTTAATGACCCTTAAGGAACTGTGTAATGCATGCCTGATGTTTTTTCTCTGAATCATGGACACGGCCAGAGTCGTCTTGACCGTTCAGTACTTGATTGTATCTTATGTTTAGACTAATGCTAGACGCCAGTTTTTGATTACCACTGAACGCTCTGCACAGAGGGAAATAGTTTGCCTAACAAAGAAAAGATACGGTTGGAAGCATGATTAAACTAAGAATAAGCAAAGACATGATGTATCAAAAGAACAGCAATAGATTAATGATGTCACAGCCAAAAGCTAACATCATTTCGTACAAAATGACAAAATTAAAAGAATGAGGTACGACAGTGTATGTCCAAGATTGGAGAAGAATGTTCACAGGAAGGTCACGTGGAGATAAAACCAGCAGGTGCCAGAGGGAGCCAGCCAAGGACTCGGCCAAAGATGATCGCCAAGGCCGGAAGACGGGATGGAAGACAACAGCCCCCACCCGAGAACTCGGCCAAAGATGATCGCCAAGGCCGAAAGACGGGATGGAAGACAACAGCCCCCCTCCACACACACACACCAACAGCCCCCCACCTACACACCGAATCGCCCATAACCAGCACCACTCCCATGGAAGCAGACTCTCCTTCGAACTTGCCCCACCCCGAAGACTCATCACCCATCAATCTCGGCCCACAATGTCCTACTGAATATAAAACTGATCTAACAACCTTGGACGTTGCTTTTTCTGAATGGAGACTTTCCGCTCTTGAAGGGCCCAGCGCTGTATTGTACTTTCCTGAAAACAGAGCTTTTTGAACAAGTATTGTGATTGAACTCAACCAATCTGTGTAAGTTTAATTTCGGCTTCAGTGTCTTTGCATTTTCCTAAATCTGAAGAAATCAAACGAGCATGCAGTGAGTAAATTGGATAACAGGTGATTGGCAAAGGCTTTTGCCGTGAGGCGCAGATAACGCGCTCCCTAAATTGTGGACAAAATCCAACACTATTAGTATAGCGAGCATAACTGGGCCAAGAGCTAACATTTAAGGATTATTATTTGATTTTTTTTTGGACGGGTGTGTTAGGGCCAAAAATATATGTACAAATAACATATGTATACATCTTTCGGCTTCTCCCGTGAGGAGTCGCCACAGCAGATCCCGATGACTTCAAATGTGTGCCTTTTACATTGCTTTTATTTTGAAATTGTAGGAACCCGGACACATTTGTGCATGTTTAGTTACTGTCAAGTTAAATCTGATGGGCATGACCTAAATTGCCGATTTACCGTCATAATATACAGTCGATTGGAGGATATCGGCGTGTAGGTAAGCTACCATTCGTATTTTCAAAACCTTAGTAAAACTGTCTGACCTAGCACAGAAGAATTCTTATGTGGCCAACGATGGATTACATGTTAATAATAGTCTGTTATGGCATTTTAACCTGTTTAATGCTATTTTGTCTACCATCATAAGAAGTTACATCGACTTGGTTTATTAATCGCATTTCAAATGGCATTGCTTCTATCAGGTTACACGCCCATGCGATGGGTTTGGATGGGTTTATTAGCGGGTATGTTGCAAGAATTAAAGATGGCTATTTTGTAGCATTAAGTACCATCCTGTTTATTTGAGGTGTGACATGTCAGAAATAGCATTTGCAATTGATACATCATCACTGGTTAACAAATTCAATTCAAACCAAACAAAGCGTTTAATATTGAAGTTATGACTATCTCAGCCAATATAATTTGTTGTTTATTTTGTAACCGGATGCATTTTCAGGTTAGCTACATGTTTGCTCGGCTATGTATTATTTTAGCACGAAATTGAACCATAGTGCTTCTCCATCGAGATACAGGCGTGATAATTTGCTTGTAGAGTGTGTAATCGGTAGGTTTGTGATTGTGTTTACTCGTGGATTACGTGCTGTGTTCCATGATCGGACTCAGCTCTGTTTCCATAGTTTCCTCCCGTCATATCCCATTTGAATGTGATGTCAGAACATACTGTGCGGTTCAGTCTCCTCCTACCCCTCATTTCCACTTCACTGTTAGGGATGAGTCACACACTGAGTCACGCTGATCTGTGCTTCGTCGATTATTGCTATTATCAGTGGGTTTGGTCGAAAATGTCGCATTCATTTGTACGTCCATTGATCACTTTTGTTTGCTGGAATTACCAATTACCACAACCACTTGTACCGAGCTATAGCGTACAAATTATACACACATCCCCCCCCCCCCCCAGCTCTACATACGCAGTAAGTACAGATCCACTCACATTATGTGCAACGTTGTGCTCTAATTGCGCTGCCAAAAAAAAACCCACCTGCCTTTAATCTAAAGGTGTATTTTTTGGTACCGTCAAATATTTACCAATTGTTGTGCATTGCATTTATAAAACACTGCCAAATAAAACGAGGATAATAATCATTTTACATAAATACCCATCTGTCACTCCAAACTGAGCGTCATTGTCTTTGTAAAGATATATTTTCTTAAAGTTATCTTTACAAAGCTTCAGCAATTAATACACTTATACTGTAAGTTCTATACAGGAGGGAGGGATGAATGGATAATAGATGGATAGATAATCCAATGAGTTAAACATTTTACTGTATCTCTGTAGATTGAGCTATTATAATGAATTGAGAAACCAGTAAGTAAAATGTTTTACCTGGTTAAAATTAAGGAGGATACCACATTTTTGTCAAATGGATACCAGTATGTTTCATCAATTCATGAGAACTCACTAACACCATTACCAAGTGTTAGAGATTTGCTCACTCCAACTTATTTTGCAAGAACCACACGGGAGACAAGTAAGTCCTTTTAGACACCTGCAGGTGGAGAGTCCATTCGTCGCTGTGCGTGCACCGATGTTCGAATGGAGGTCTGAAGTCTCCCAACTGCAAGGACATATTTATTAAGAGAAACAGAGTGGGGGGAAGAGCAGACTGAATAGGAAGCCCTTGTGCTTTAGTCAAAACATATCAGGGGGTGTTTTACGACCTTGTGTAGGATGAGACAAGGTAGGTTATTTATTACCGGTTGCATTCCAACATAAAAACCCTAACATCTCCCTCCTGTTTTATCATATGATTATGCCACCGCAAACAACCAAGACAAGTAAAAAAGACAGATATCTATAATGAAGAAAGAAAAATAGTAAAAATAAAAAACAACAAACAATGATAGCAACACTTTGCAGTGAAGATGAGGTATTACCTTAATACCCCAGATCAAACTTATTGTGTAAGCGAAAAACCTGCTGGCCAGATGTTATTAGCAGGAAAATTCTCACACGGTCCGTCTGCCTTAGGCGACCAGAATGCTATCAATAAAATAATAAAAATAAAAACACAGAAACAGTACATCAGTGTATCCATTACTTGCGAAGCATATTTGATGGTCAAATCAACAAGTTTCCGTAAAACATGCTCAGCAGAACAGCATCTACGCAATCCACGTCTCATTATCATTATCACATCTGTCACGTCTAAGAAGTTGTATATGTGCTCGTGTTTTCGTCAGCTGATGATGTTCTAGTCTGTAGGTGTGGTCTGTCACACACACTGGCCATTTATGGATGCCATTCTCTAATCTTGCCCCTCTTTTCGTCCATAATTGAATTTCACTCTATGGACTTTGTCGCTGCACATCTTTAAAAATGTTTCAGTGATTTAATCTGCTTCTCGTGTGTATAAAATTTGAAGTGTCTTTTGCGCTGCAGCTTTGTGGAATCCGTCTGCAAGGTTGTTACCTCTTGACTCCTTATCAGTCTCGTGTGTGTGTGTGTGTGTACTGCACACGTGCACATAGCTACTTTTCGTGGCAATTGGACTGTTTTGACAACTAGCTTAGCAAGTAAATGGAAGGCCTCCCCGAATGGGGAGCGACTCAGCTAGCAAATGATTTGACATTTTCACTTTCTTGTAGTTTCTTTAGTTACTTTTCAATCGTTTTTGTCAGGCCGGGAACAAGGCGAAGGACTCGGATGCAGAGTCGTTTCTATCTTGGATTTATTCCAGCAAGCACACAGAGCGAAAGTACAAATCAAATCGCCTCTTGCGAGGGAAAACACGTGGCAAAAAGTACAAACAAAAGGTGTCGCACTGAGGCGAGTCAAAAGGCTAAAAGTACAAATCAAAACGCCTCTTACGAGGGAAAACGCGTAGCAAAAAGTACCAACTAAAGGAGTCGCACTGGGGCGAGACAAAAAGGCGATGGAGACCAAGGCACAAACAAAGGCGTCGCTCGGTGGCGAGACAAAAAGGAGGGTTCTTTCAGAGAGTTCAGGCATCAAGGGATCGCTGGTGGTCGGGACGAGGCAAGACACACTGGCACAAGACAAGGGGAAGACACAGACTAAATACACACAAAAGGGCGGGGACACAGGTGATGACAATTAGTATCGATTACGCAGGTGCACACAATCGGGATCAGGGAAGACAAGACAACCAACACCGAGGAAGGAAACACAAACTGAACCGGAAGGAACGACAAAATAAAACCGGAAGTAAAATTACGACATCGACGAGACAGAAACCCGGAAAAATAAACGCGACCGCATGACAGAACCCCCCCCCTAGGGCCGGATCCCAGACGGCCCAGGAGCCCCAGGGTGAGCCGCATAAAAGTCCTCAAAAAGTCCCGGGTCCAAAATATAACTAGGCGGCACCCATTGCCGCTCCTCCGGCCCATAACCCTCCCAGTCCACCAGGTACTGCCAGCCCCGGCCTCTTCTGCGCACATCCAATAGTTCTTTAACGGTGTAGGCCGTCCCACCTCCCACAGTCCGCGGAGGCGGAGGGGGCGCAGGATCTGGCACCAACGGACTGTCCACCACCGGCTTGACCTTCCCAACGTGAAAGGTGGGGTGGACTGCAAGGGACCTGGGCAAGCGGAGACGCACCGCGGCCGGGTGCACGACCTTGGCGATGGGGAACGGACCCACGAAGCGAGGCGCCAGTTTCCTGGAGTCCCCCCGGTGGGGAAGATCCTTGGCGGATAGCCAGACACGTTGACCTCTCTGGTACACGGGCGCCGGACGTCTCCTCCGGTCAGCCATCCGCTTGACCCGGTCCCCCTGTCGGACCAGCGTGGCCCGAGCCGCCGACCAGACGCGACGACAGCGGCGCACCAAGGCGTGGGCTGAAGACACCGTCACCTCCGGCTCACTGTCAGGGAAGACAGGGGGCTGGTAGCCATACACACACTTGAAGGGGGACATACCTGTAGCCGTGGTGGGCAGGGAGTTGTGGGCATACTCCACCCAGGAGAGGTTCTTGCTCCACGAGGAGGGGTTCTGGGAGACCAGGCAGCGGAGACTTGTCTCCAACTGCTGGTTAATACGTTCCGTCTGTCCGTTTGCCTCCGGGTGATAGCCTGACGTGAGACTCACGGTTGCCCCTATGAGCCTGCAAAACTCCCGCCAAAACCTGGATACGAATTGGGGCCCTCTATCGGAAACAATGTCTTTCGGGAACCCATGAACCCGGAATATGTGGTCCATCATCACGGTGGCCGTTCGTTTAGCGGACGGGAGCTTGGGCAAGGCGATAAAGTGAGCCATCTTTGAAAATCTATCCACCACTGTGAGTATGGTGGTTCGCCCATGCGAGGTCGGAAGCCCGGTGACGAAGTCCATGGATATCTCCGCCCATGGGCGCGAAGGAATGGGTAGGGGATGCAGCAACCCCATACGGGCGCCGTGGGAGTTCTTATTCCGGGCGCAGACGGGACAGGCTGCAACGTATTCGTTGACGTCTGCCCTCATGGAGGGCCACCAGAATCGCTGCTGGATTACAAACAGCGTTCGGCGCATGCCCGGATGGCAGGAGAGTCTGGAGGTGTGAGCCCAATGGATGACTTGGGATCGTAATTGAGCAGGGACAAATAGTCGGTTCTCAGGGCAACCACTAGGGGGTGGCTTGTTACCATTGGCCCGCTGTACCCGGCCTTCGATAGGCCAGGTCACTGCTCTAACCAGGCAATGAGAAGGCAGGATGGTTTCGGGCTTCTTAATTTCTGGATCCGAGTTGAAAACACGGGAGAGGGCGTCAGGCTTGGTGTTCTTGGTTCCCGGTCTGTAGGACAGAGTGAAGTTAAAACGATTGAAAAAAAGTGACCAGCGGGCTTGGCGTGAATTCAGTCTCTTAGCTGACTTTATGTATTCTAAATTTTTATGGTCTGTCCAGACCAAAAAAGGCTGCTGTGCTCCCTCTAACCAATGTCTCCATTCTTCTAATGCCAGCTTGACTGCCAACAGTTCGCGATCCCCCACATCATAATTCTGTTCGGCGGGCGTCAGCCGTCGAGACAGGAACGCGCACGGATGGAGCTTGTTGTCGCTATTGGCCCTCTGTGAAAGGATGGCACCTACTCCTTGATTGGAGGCGTCCACCTCCACCACAAACTGCCGCGACGGATCAGGAAGCGTGAGGATGGGACCGGTGCTGAAACGGTTCTTTAGCTCCTGGAAGGCCGCCTCCGCCTCTGCTGACCAGCGGAAGGGGACTTTAGGAGACGTGAGCGCGTGCAAGGGAGCCGCTGTGGCACTGAAGCCCTTGATGAACCGCCGATAAAAAATGGCAAAGCCTAGGAATTGCTGCACCTTCCTGCGTGAGTCAGGGGTAGGCCATTCCGTTACCGCGCTTACTTTCGCCGGGTCCATCTCTACCTTGCCCGGGGCTACGATGAAGCCGAGAAAAGAAACGGTGCTCTTGTGGAATTCACTTTTCTCGGCCTTTACGTATAGTTGGTGGTCAAGGAGTCGTTGCAACACCGTCTCGACGTGAACCCTATGGGTCTTCAGATCTGGGGAATAAATCAAAATATCGTCCAAATATACGTACACAAACCGGTCCAAACAGTCTCTCAAAACATCGTTTATCATGGCCTGAAACACAGCGGGAGCATTGGTGAGGCCAAATGGCATGACGAGGTATTCAAAATGTCCTCGATGGGTGTCGAACCCTGTCTTCCATTCGTCCCCTTCCCGGATGCGCACCAGATGGTAGGCGTTGCGCAGATCTAACTTTGTGAACACCCGGGCTTGCTGTAATTGGTCGAACACGGTCGACATCAGTGGGAGCGGATACCGATTCTTGATGGTGATCTGATTGAGGGGACTATAATCAATGCAGGGACGTAGGGTGCCGTCCTTCTTGCCCACGAAAAAGAACCCCGCCCCCGCAGGCGACGACGATGGTCGAATCAGAGGAGTCTATATATTCATTCAAGGCTTGCTTCTCAGGTCCCGAAAGAGAATAAAGCCTCCCCTTGGGTATAGTTGAACCCGGCAGGAGGTCAATGGCGCAATCATACGGACGGTGGGGAGGCAGAGAGGTAGCCTTGGCCTTGCTGAATACCTCGGCCCATTGGTGGTAACACGCAGGGACCCCGGTTAGGTCTGGGGTTGGCGCGTCTGGAGCAGGAGGCACAGGGCGCGGGTTAGACTTGATACAGGAATCATGACAGTCGGACCCCCATCCCGTTATTTCCCCTGATCCCCAGTCTATAGCGGGGTTGTGGCGTTGAAGCCATGGATACCCGAGAATGAGAGGGTTCATTGGAGAGGTCACGACATGTAGCCGTATGTTCTCCTGGTGGGGACCAATTGACAGCGAGACTGGTTCTGTTATGTGAGTTATCTCAAAGAGTGCCTGTCCATTGAGTGCCTTGGCTTTCACGGGAGTGTTCAGTAGCTCAGTCTTTACCCCCCACCGGCGAGCAAATGCCCAGTCTATCAAGCTTTCGTCCGCTCCGGAGTCTATTAATACTTCGAGTTCTATTTCTCTTCCCAACTGTGTAATCCTGCCCTTGGGGAGCACTCGCCCCGGGGACAGAGCCGCAGAGAAGGCGCTTACCTTCAGGGTCCTCCTCACTGGACAGGAGAGAAGGAGGTGTCCGAGCTCGCCGCAGTAGTAGCATCTTCCCTCTCGGCGCCGCCGTAACTTCTCCTCCTCTGTTAACTTAGCTCTGCCCAACTGCATCGGTTCTGGCTCCTGGCGCTGCCGATCCCCGTACAGCCTGGAGTGGTGAACGTCAGGGCCGGCTACTGGGACGAAGGCGGGGGCGTTGCTGCGTCGGTGCTTCCTCCACTCTTGCAGCCGGTTGTCAGTGCGGATAGCCAGAGCGATGAGGGCGTCGAGGTCGGTGGGAAGGTCTAAGGGGATTAGCTGATCCTGTATGGGTCCAGACAGGCCCCGGAGGAAGATGTCATATAGTGCCGCCGCGTTCCACCCGCTCACCGCGGCCAGCGTGCGGAACCGGATGGCGTAGTCTCCGACGGTGTCTTGTCCCTGGACTATCTGACAGAGTTGGCGAGCCTTGTCTCGGTCAGCGGAGATTGGATCGAACACCGTTCGCAGGGCCTGGATGAAAGCGGGGAGAGAGCGACAGGAGATGGAATCCCTGGCCCATTCCGCGGTGGCCCACGTGCGGGCCCTTCCCGTCAGGTATGATACCATGTAGGCCACCTTGGAGCGCTCGGTGGGGAAATCTGCTGGGGAACTCTCAAAATGCATCTCGCATTCTGTAATAAAGGCCCGGCTAAGGCCGGGTTCTCCGGAGTAGCGCTCTGGAGGAGCCAGTCTGGCACTGCCAGTCATGGGAGCTATTGCAAGGGGAGTAACGGGGGAAGCGACGGGTGTACTGGAGGTCGCTGCTGGTCCTGCGTTTAAGCGCGAGAGCACTTCCTGCATTTGCTGACCCAGCTTTGCTACTTGGGTGGCGACCGCTCCTCTGAAATCTTCTTGATTCTTAGCGAGTCCTCGGATCTCTTCTCCCAAGTCGCCCACTTCCCTCTGGTGCTGGGCGAGCAGTGAGGCATGGGAGCGCACTGCGGCGCACAGGTGCTCCGACTCTGCCGAGTCCATGTCTGGCCAGTGTGTACTGTCCGGCCGGGAACAAGGCGAAGGACTCGGATGCAGAGTCGTTTCTATCTTGGATTTATTCCAGCAAGCACACAGAGCGAAAGTACAAATCAAATCGCCTCTTGCGAGGGAAAACACGTGGCAAAAAGTACAAACAAAAGGTGTCGCACTGAGGCGAGTCAAAAGGCTAAAAGTACAAATCAAAACGCCTCTTACGAGGGAAAACGCGTAGCAAAAAGTACCAACTAAAGGAGTCGCACTGGGGCGAGACAAAAAGGCGATGGAGACCAAGGCACAAACAAAGGCGTCGCTCGGTGGCGAGACAAAAAGGAGGGTTCTTTCAGAGAGTTCAGGCATCAAGGGATCGCTGGTGGTCGGGACGAGGCAAGACACACTGGCACAAGACAAGGGGAAGACACAGACTAAATACACACAAAAGGGCGGGGACACAGGTGATGACAATTAGTATCGATTACGCAGGTGCACACAATCGGGATCAGGGATGACAAGACAACCAACACCGAGGAAGGAAACACAAACTGAACCGGAAGGAACGACAAAATAAAACCGGAAGTAAAATCACGACATCGACGAGACAGAAACCCGGAAAAATAAACGCGACCGCATGACAGTTTTCTCATTGTTTATCACAAGAATCTTAGAAATTTGAATACAAATCAAAACGCATGTTTTATTTTACTCAATTGTATGATTTAGAGAATCCATATGTAGTAAAGTGTTGTATTACTACATATGATTTCATCATCATTTAATTTGACTTTCTTTCCAAAACGCTTCTTAATTTCTCAGTTCACACATCTTCTACGTGTTACTGGTTCTCCAGTTTTTTTCTCTAGTTAATTAGCAATCCAAAAGCTACGTGTTTCTTTCTAACATTCAACCTGCTCAAAATCACTCTTTCATCAAAGTCGCTGTACTAATTTTCTATAGTAGTCGCCAACGACTTCAACCATTCAACCTTTCATTCAGGCAATCATTCATCAATGCTCATCATATGCATCTCACTCAGTCTCCAAAAAGGAGTCTTCCTATCACATTGGTCCCAATTCATCCAAGCTCACCACGCAACATTCATATATCATTTTCAACTCAAGTTTCCTGGTAGAAAAATCCACCAGTTCAAAAACACTTAACTAAAACAAACAACTGGCAAATTAATCTGAATTTTTTCTTTGTTTTTAAATTTGAAGAACTCAATCTCTCAGATTTAGCTTGCATTTAGAATTTTGCATAATCTTATAACACAACCAATCAATTATTCCTATTAAATGTAGCATTGCAAAATCTTAAATTCACAATTTAGCTTCTTCCAATTCCTGAAGGCATGTTCCGTCGGTTTTTTTTTGTTTTTGTTTTTTTTCTTCGAATTTCTCATGTGTGCTCGACACTTAACATGCACTAGTGTGGATTAGTTTCTGCTCGCAAACAGATTTCTCTCTTTTCCTCTCATTTTTATCTGTCCAAATTTTTTCTGTTCTGCGGTGTAAATTGAATAGACAACAGTCTAGCAAATTTCTTTATACTAAAAGTTTAGCCAATCTTCATCATTTTAACACATACGCACACACATGCACAGCTCTTGCGTGCGGAAGGTAGGTCCCAGCACCAATGATTCGTCACAGGCTGGCCATTTCCTGTGGTCGATCATGAGCTGGTCCCTCCCATGCACATGAGGACAGCACATTCTAATTTTATTTATTTATCTTCTAGAAGCAAGTTGTATTTCTTTACCACTTGATTTGCATATTTTAACTTTAGTGTAACACAATTTGATCTCGTCATTTGTAATTGGGCATACAAACAGCATTGTCATACTTCTTGTATGGACAGGAGCTCTAACAATCTAAAAAGATTTTTGATAACCTGACAATGACATGTTTTGCTGTCATATGGGAGAGGTTTCAGATCTTTTAAATTTTGATACATGATTCGCATAGGAGCAGAAGCTCCTCTTGCCCCTTTGCTTGAGCCGCGGCTTGAGCTGCGGCCTTGCACCTGCTCACAGGGGCCTTATTGTCTCCTGGTCTGACAAACACTTGTGACCTCATCAGTTTTCATCTTTCTAGCTTTTGTCTCTTGAATTCGTTCTCATCTCTTTGTGAAGATTTCAACCACACTCTAGCACTTCTACCACTTCTTCCACATTTCGAATTTCCTTGTACTCCATACATTTTCTTCCACTTCAGCATGTATTGCATACAATTAAGAAATCTACTTGCCATGGACTTCTCATTTCAAAGAAGAGCAGAGCAAGAGATTTACCGTTCTTATTTCCCATCTTAATTTTAGTAGTTTAAGGTTTTACAATTTTTTTTTCAAATTTTTTTCTTTGAGGATCCTCAATGCAGGTTTAAATTGACCTTTCAACAAATTACTAGCCTGTATTAATGCTGTGGATCAATGCTAGAACTGCTATTTAGTCAATTTATCCTACCAGTCACACACAATCACACAAGTTATCCCTGCCTACGCGAAGTCCTCCTTTTAAAAAAAAAGGAGCTGCTTCATCCAGTGAGGGGACTCTACAACACCCCCCACCTTCCCTGGGAACTAAAGACAACAGTTCTTGTCCCCAGCCCTGCCAACGCGAAGTCCTCCTTTTTTTTTTTTTTTAAAAAAAAGGAGCTACTTCATCCAGTGAGGGGACTCTACAACACCCCCCACCTTCCCTGGGAACTAAAGACAACAGTCCTTGTCCCCAGCCCTGCCAACGCGAAGTTGTACTCTTTAGAACAGTGGTCGTCAAATAATGATCCACGGAGGTACTGAGATTTTAAAACAGTTTGAGAACCACTGCTCCAAAAGAGACACCTCATCCAGAGGGGGACTCTACAACACCCCCTCCTTCCACGAAACTTAATTTTTCCTGTGCACTTCTACCTTTTTACGCGTTTCACAAACAACAAGACAATCACACAACTTCAGGCCTTTAACTTACTTGTCCCCTGGTTTGTTGCACTGCCGGGTCCCGTCAATCCACCCCTGTCAGACGAAGGCAGACCTAAGATGCTGGCCCAGCGAAGAATTCTCTTCCCAGGACTTTCTCCTCCAGGTCCTCTTAATGGACGCTGGCTTGTCGACAATGCAGCACGTCCTTCTTCGTCAGACAGATAGCGGGTATGAGGGATCCCGGGTTTCGGCACCAAAATGTTAGAGATTTGCTCACTCCAACTTATTTTGCAAGAACCACACGGGAGACAAGTAAGTCCTTTTAGACACCTGCAGGTGGAGAGTCCATTCGTCGCTGTACGTGCAGCGATGTTCGAATGGAGGTCTGAAGTCTCCCAACTGCAAGGACATATTTATTAAGAGAAACAGAGTGGGGGGAAGAGCAGACTGAATAGGAAGCCCTTGTGCTCTAGTCAAAACATATCAGGGGGTGTTTTACGACCTTGTGTAGGATGAGACAAGGTAGGTTATTTATTACCGGTTGCATTCCAACATAATCATATGATAAGAATAATCTGAAAAACCCTAACACCAAGTAACCCATACCTTTTGTGCTTATGATACGTAAAATATGTATTAAACCAATGACAGAAAGATTTTAAGAAAGTCCTCTCGTTTATTTCTGTTAAAAGGCAGGACTGTCCCTCTGTAAAACAGAAATTAAGCTAAAAATAAAATACAAACAACTCACTCTGATTTTGAAGTCATTTGTAATAAATTAACAATTTTTGAATCTTGAAACAAAAGTGCAAAATAAAAAAATTACAAGTTCATGAATTTTAGTCTTTGCTCAAACAAACTTAAGTATAAAATAACACAGGCTCACTGTAAAGCATCTCATGATGAAATTGAAAAACAGGGCTACTGCTGAAAACTTTATCAAAGGTATTAACTGTATTTCAGATCAGGTGATCTATATTATGCATATTGCCTAATATGGTTGTATTATTGTATATAGTGAAATGTGCAACAATTAACAAGCTTTGTAATTCCAATGTAAAGTGTGTTTAGTTTTTGTTCTCCAAATAAGTTTGAAAGTTATACCGTCATTAATTTTCTCAGTTTGTTTTCTTCTCAGGAAACAAACTGGTTTCATTTAGTGCTGTGATACCTCAAAAAAGCAAACCTTATTATAATGACTTCATGACGTTTTAATTCAAATATAAATGTATTTGAGGAACCCGCATAGTGCTGGGAAAAGCATAGGTGTATCTAGCTGCACTTATATAGGAAGAAAATATTTACTTGAAAAAATAAAACATAGTCCCCATTTCACCATCATTCAAGCATACATAAGCACACAACCAATGTTCCATTTCTGGAGAATATTCAAACCGTTTTAAAACAAACAACGGATGTCCTTCAAGATTCAAGATTTTTTATTGGCCATGTTTGAGAATGCCGAACAAGGAATTTGAGTTTGGTACATCTCAGCCTCTGTTCAACATTTAGGTGACTAACAACACTCAGGGCACGTGCGAAAATTGACAATATTCTCAGACATCCCCTGATCTTAAACTCCCAGGAGGGCAAGGAAAAACTCAAAACTCCTACTAGGGGAAATGAGAAACCTTGAGAAGGGGCCACAGATGGGAGGATCCCTCTTCCAGGATGACCAGGCTGCAATGGATGCAGAGTGGACACATAGTACACATAATATAGACAATTCAAAGATAGAGCGTCGAGAACAGGATGTTATTGCACAGCAATGTCTATTGGAAATTTTTCATAATCATCCAATTATCCGTCCAATCTTTGAAGTACAACACATTTATGCGATTGACATTACCTTGACTGTGTGATGTGGAGTAATGGCTATTACTAAGTGCATCTTCTTGCCTAGTTGGTGGAGCCTCAACCAACAAACAGCTCAACATGCCAACGGAGTAATAGAGAGTGCCTCCACCTTTGGATGCGCTTCCCTCGTCTCCTGACTTTTCAAGCAAAGTCAACTAGGTCAATACTGTCATTGTGACAGAATCTCTCTTTGTTTTTCAGTTTCACCCTTTCCAAAGTTCATGGCTGACAGCTGTTGTTCCATTCTTACAGGCATTAGGACCACAAACCATGATGGGCTACCCTAGTTTATGTGTGATACTGCTCGCATTCATTTGGAACACTTATGGCCAGGAAGCATTAAATCCACTTAATAGGTCTAAAAGGTAGGTAAAACATCGTTTTCTTATTTTACATGTTTGCGAGGATATATTACGTAGTACTTGACTGTTTTTGTTTCTTAAATCTTACAAAAAGCATGTTAGGTCCATGCCTTTTAAGACTGGCAGCGGACATCGTAGAAGAGCCTCTTACTTTTTCATCTCACAGTAGAAAAGAAATTACCGTAATTTCCGGACTATAAACCGCACCGGACTATAAACCGCACCAGCTAAAATTCAGGGATATTTTAGTTTTTTTCTTACATAAGCTGCACCGGACTATAAGCCGCACGTGCACATGAGTTTTTTTACAAAGAAAGACAGTACACAGAAAGCCGTAAAAATCCATAAATACGCCGCGCCGCCATTTAAGCCTCAGGGTTCAAAGTAACCTTCTGAATAAATTGCATTAAAAGTTTGCATTCATTACAACTTGTTTTTGGTGAGCAAAATGTCAGAAGAATTGAATTTAAATGCTGATTGATTGGGTTTTAATACAATGCAGATGGTCCAAACAGCGCCACTGCTTTGTGTAATCTCTGTGTCACATGGCAGAGTAAGAGAAAGGGTTTAGAGCCCTTTGACGCCAGGTCACCTAGCGTGCATTCCTACTAAAGCTCATAATAGTCACAAGCAACACAGCCAGAATAAGCAGCAGCCATAGTAGTGTTTCAAAATAGTATTTTTGTTGTTGTTTTTTTTCTTCAAGATACCGCACAACAGTGGTCCACAGCCTTTTTACGAGTGTATAAAAGTGATCAAGTCATCACAAAAATCCCGAAAAAAATCTTATATAAGCAGCACCTGACTATAAGCCGCAGGGTTCAAAATTTTGGAAAAAAGTTGCGGTTTATAGTCCGGAAATTACGGTAAATACCCTCTCTATGGAAATCGCTTTTTGTCAAATTATATTTTGTCAGTGCGTCAAACTGTTTTCATAAAATAAAATAAAAAAATAGTAATATTACACATGACTGTCACATTAGACTTTGCTAACTTTAATGTTACAGCAACTACCTGGTTGGTTTAGTCAACAAGACCTCCAAATAGCCACCAAAAGAACTCATACAGTATCTCACAAAAGTGAGTACACCCCTCTCATTTCTGCAATGTTTAAATTATATCTTGTCATGGGACAACATTGAAGAAAAGTTACTTTGAAGTAACAATACATTTACTTTGGTATCCAAGCTCTACAGTGACTACTTAACATTGTCTCAAAATGTCATCTCTTCAGTGTTGTCCCATGACAAGATATAATTAAAACATTGCAGAAATGAGATGGGTGTACTCACTTTTGTGAGATACTGTATTTCATAAGAAATTAGATCGCCACTTTTCCAAAATTAATGTATAACCTTATACATGACTATAGTTATATCTGTGGAATACTTAAAATAGCATGATACAGCTCTTTTAATGTGCAGTGATGCACGTTATAAGTGTGTGTACCCTATGTATGGAAATTTCTAAATATAGACCATTTCATTGTGACTGTGTTTTGTTATCCGGTGCACCTTATGGTCAGAAAAATAAGCTACTTATGCTAAGAAACTAAACTTTGTCTAATTTGATTGTGGATACCTTCAATGAAAACTGAGAGTCTGCGCTTTGTAAATGTCCACTACGTAACTGTAATTGGGATATTATTCATTAAACATGTATAAAGAATCAAAATGTGTAGGTGTCTAAATATGTATTAGCCAGATATAAATCCGATATATTTGTATGTCCATAAGGATTCAGGAAAGTGCTGGATCAGATTTCAGTGATTGTTTGCCAAGGGCAAATGGGCCACAGATCTCAGACTCTCCCAACTTCTCTATGGCTCTTCGGATGCCTGGGGTCATCCCAGTTAAGGTAGGCATGCTGAATTGAAAAACCCAACTGTATAAACTTTCACTTTCAATTCTGCATGAACTGTAGAGCTTGGTTGATGTTTTTTTTGCAGTAAATTAATGAAAGACCCTGTAACGTGACAAAAAAAGTATTGTAAATTTGACACACCACAAATAAAAGTTTTATTAATAAGCCTGCCAATTTTTAATGAATAAAAGCAAAATATAAGGCTCCAAAATCATAAAGAAAAGAGGCCGTCTTCGTCTGCAAACCTGTGTAAGTGTGTCCATTTCGGCTCAACTTCAGCTGTCAATCAAGTATGTGCCTGCTGCGGGATAGTACAATTTTACCCTCTTTTGCTTCTGTTCAAATTTATTGGGGCACTAGCAGAATTGTCGCTGACAGTGAACTGTGAGGCAGCCACAGCAGCACAATGCACTGATCTCACTGGCTGATACTTATTTTCCTTCCTCCTTCATGCCTCGCAATGTCGTGGCCAGCCAGCGAGCACTCTGAGACAGTTTACTACTGCTTTTTACATGCACTTAACACACAAAAAAAACTGTTGCCAAAATGGAATAAAGCTTAGAAAAGCCTCTTTAGCTCCTTCATGCAAGATTTATAATAACTATGTGTGTCTATATGTATATGTACCGTATGTATGATTTTATTTTTATTTTATTTTTTTGTAGTCCGACACTTACCTTTGCATGTCATTTCCTGTGCCAACTACCGGGAGTCATGCTGCATATGTCGGTGAGTATCTTTCCTATCAAACATCTACTCAAAAATGTGTTGCATCTTTTACTGGCTGACTTTAGTTGATCCCTTTTGTAGCCCTTGCTCAGCATTACATTTTTATAACTGCATGCATTACAAATTACAACAATAGTAAATAGGAAATTGAGTTCACTTATATAGCACTGTATCCAAACCAGTGCAATAAGGTATATAATAATAAGGTGCAATAAGGTATGACATCATTGATGTGAAAATCATGATCTAATGTTGTTTCAAAGTCATTTTACTGCCAGGCCAAGTTCAGGTTTGTTTCAATAGGTGATTTTCATCATATCACAGCAGGGATTCCAAATTAAAAGTTGCGATTCACACACCCATTTTATTTTAGTGACTGACTGTGAGTAAATTCATTGTCAAATGTGTTTTGGTCTGCTGAAAGCAAGGTTGAACCTTTGGGCCATTATTCCAAAAGCTACGTTTATTACAAACACAAAACTGTTTATTACCAAAAGAAGACCAAACCTACAGCATAGGGATGGTAGCGTCATTTTCTGGGGCTGTTTTTCTTCACCTATAACTGGGGTCCTTAGTCAAGGGGTAGGGAATTATGATCAGAAAAAACTTTATTTGGTGTTAATGAAAGGCACTTTAAATTTTGGCAGGTGTGTGGTGGTAACCTCCATTTAACATGAATTGGAATGTAATTGGTGAATTTCATAGCCTACATTCGTGTGCACCCTTGCGCAACCACATTAAGTTTTTTTTTTTTTAATTGCGCCGCATCATACTGTTTGTATATCAGAATACGTGTTTTATATCCATTTTATATATCCACTCTTGATGAGAGTAATTTACCACCACAGCAAATTGTATTTATATTAAAGATGTTCTACTATTATAACCATATATTGCAGAAACACTAAATAAATATGATCATTATATGATCTTTTTTTTTTTTTAATTTGTATTCATGTCTGATTTTTTTTTTTTTTTTTCATTTCAACTAGCATCTCTGTTCAACCATGTTCTTTTTTTCATGCTTTCCCATTTGAAGAGACTGGTGTCCAAATATCAGTCCTCTAATGAATTATGTTCTTTATGAGTGTAGGATCAAGGTGCCATGAAAAACAAATGCGTTTAATGCAAAATCTGTATAAGTACCGTATTGTTTTTACTAAAAGTCGCTCCGGAATAGAATAGAATAGAATAGAATAGAATAGAATAGAATAGAATAGAATAGATCTTTATTGTCATTGTCTCGCTTGTACAAAGAAATTTAAAAGTGCCAGCTGATCAGTGCATAAAATAAAATAAATAAATATAATAAATAGAATAAAAAGATTAAAAAAGACCTACAGAAGAACATACACAGACATACACCGACAATCATTTCTTTTTAGCGGCATTTAACGTGACTACTGCTGTGGGGTAAAAACTGTTTGCAAATCTGCTAGTCCTTGACCTAATCGATCTGTAGCGTCTGCCTGATGGCAACAGTTCGAAAAGGGAGTGGCCAGGGTGGGAAATGTCCTTCAGAATGTTCTGTGTTTTTTGAGACAGCGGGTTCTGTGTAGGTCTTCCAGTGTGGGGAGAGGGCAGCCAACGATCTTCTGTGCTGTGTTGATGACCCCTTGGAGCTTTTTCCTCTGAGCTGCAGTGCAGCTAGAGTACCAAACACATATACAATATGTTAAAGTCCTTTCTATGGAACAGCGATAGAAAGACACCAGCAGTCTTTGCGTAACGTTGTACCTCCTAAGCACCCTTAGGAAGTAGAGTCTTCGCTGGGCCTTTTTTAGCAGCTCAGAGGTGTTCACGCTCCAGGTGAAATTCTCCTCGATGTGGACTCCCAGGTAGCGGAAGGAGGACACCCTCTCCACGCAGACCCCATTTATGATAGCTGGTGGAATGTCCGTTTTATTTTTCCTCCTAAAATCAATGATCAGTTCTCGGGTTTTAGCCGTGTTTAGGAGAAGATTGTTCTCTCCGCACCACTTTGATAGCTGCACCACTTCATCCCTGTAGGCAGACTCATCCCCCTTTGAGATGAGCCCCACCACGGTGGTGTCATCCACAAACTTCACAATAGTGTTGCTGTGGTGGGCAGGGGTGCATGTATGTGTGTAGAGCGTGTAAAGCAATGGGCTCAGTACGCAGCCCTGTGGGGAGCCGGTACCAAGACTGAGAGGTGTGGATGTATGACGGCCCACTCTCACCCTGTGGTTGCGACCCGTCAAGAAGCTCTTAATCCACATGCAGGTATTGTGTGGAAGTCCCAGGCACCCCAGTATGTCCATCAGTCCGTGGGTGTTAAAAGCAGAGCTAAAGTCCACGAAGAGTATCCGCACATAGTTTCCCGGCTGCTCCAGATGGGACAGTGCAGCATGGAGGGCTGGAGCTACTGCATCCTCTGTGGATCTATTTGCCCTGTAGGCAAACTGGTGGGGGTCAAAACCTCTGAGCAGGAATGATGTGATGTGACCCCGTACCAGCTTTTCAAGGCACTTCATCACCACCGGGGTGAGTGCGACAGGCCGGTAGTCATTAAGGCTGGTGATGTGGCGTTTCTTGGGCAAGGGGACTATATCGGAGGATTTTAAACAGGATGGGACGGTGAACTCGGTAAGGGACTGGTTGAAGATCTTTGTGAAGACTCCAGCCAGCTTATCTGCGCAGTCCTTCAGGACACGCCCAGTGACGCCGCCAGGACCCGCAGCCTTCCTCGAGTTGTTGGACCGCAGCGTGCGCCTCACCTCATGCTCCTTCACTGTAAGGGTGAAGCTGCTGCGGACTGTAAGATGTGATGTGGCCGCTTCAGGTGGCTCAGACTCGAACCGGGCAAAGAAGGTGTTAAGGTCCTCTGCCAGTGACCCATCCCCTTCAGCAGCTCTGATGGTGGTTCTGTAGTTGGTGAGATGCTGGACTCCCTGCCTCACTTGCTTGCTGTTGTTACTGTCCAGGTGATCCTCAATCCTCCTCTTATAGGCACGCTGGGCCTCTCTGATGCCTCTCCTCAGATTGGCTCTGGCTGTGCTGTAGAGAGCCCCGTCCTCCGACCTGAGGGTGTCCCTCTCCTTCAGCAGCCGAAGGACCTCCCGGGTCATCCAGGGCTTCTGGTTGGGGTATATCCGTATAAGTTTGTCCACTGTGACAGTGTCTGTGCAGTGCTTGATGTAACACAGAACACTGTCTGTGAACACGTTCAGGTCCCGGTGTTCGAAGATGTCCCAGCAAGTCCTGTCAAAACAGTCCTGCAACTGCTGACAGGCGTCATCAGGCCAGGTTTTAACAGATTTTGTGATGGCAGGAGCTGATTTCCTGATGGTGGTATATGCAGGGATTAATAGCAGTGACATGTGGTCAGACTGTCCCAGGTGAGGTAGCTGTTTTGCCCTGTAGCCTAGCTTGATGTTGGAGTAGACCTTGTCCAGAGTGTTAACTCCTCTAGTGGCACATTTAACATGCTGGTGGAAACTAGGGAATCCTGCTTTCAAGTCTACACGATTAAAGTCCCCTGCCAAGATGTGCACTGGGTCAGGATGTCTGCTCAGCTGGCTGCTAATACTGCCATGTAATAGTCCAGCAGCTAGCTTAACATTAGCCTCCGGAGGTATGTAAACAACAGTCATGACTACGGTAAATTCACGAGGGAGGTAAAAGGGCCTGCATTTAATAGTCACATACTCCAGGTCAGTGGCTGTTTACAGTCACCACATTAGTACACCAGTTGTTATTGACGTACATACAGAGCCGCCCCCCCCCCCCCCCAGCTCTTGCCGGAGTTCTCAGTCCTGTCTTGACGCTGTGTGGTGTAGCCTGCTAGCTCGATAGCAGAGTCTGGTATGAGTGGATGTAGCCAGGTTTCCGTGATCAGCACCATGCAGCAGTCCTTCACGGTCTGGTTCACAGACATCTGTAGCCTTAGTTCATCTGTCTTGTTAGCGAGAGACCTGGCGTTGGTAAGAAACAGGCTAGGGAGCGGTGGTTTGAATGGCCGCTTCCGTAGCCTGGTTAGCGCGCCGGCCCTGCAGCCTCGTTTTTGCCTCCTCTCTCTGCGCGGCCTTCGCTTCCTTCCAGCGGGGAGGAAGTTATACAGTTAAGGACAAAATTATTAGCCCCCCTTTGAAAATGTCATTATTTTTTTAATATTTCCTGACTGCTACTTACTAGAGCAATGAAATTTTAGCACAGCATTTATGAGCATATCAGATTTATTAGGAAACCTTCATTACACATAGTTTTGCTCAGAAGCAGAACATTACATACAAAACCAAAAAATACCATGGTCAAAATTATTAGCCCTTTGAGAGTAATGGTTGATCTGTTGAGTTATATTCCAAAACTCTGGTCTAACAAGTTGTTAAAACTTTACCAAGCTCTCAATGATTGACCTGAAATCAAATCTAGAGGTTGCTTTCAATATTACGCTTGGCTGAAGTTTACCTGTGGTTCACATTAGTCTGCAATCATGGTGAAAGGAAAAGAAATTAGTCTTGACTTAAGAAAAATAATTGTTGATGCTCACAAAGACGGAGAAGGTTATACAAGTATATCAAAGCAATTCAAAGTCTCAAGAACTGCAGTCGGAAGCATTATAAAGAAGTTCAAGGAAATTCAAACAGTACAGAACAACAAAGGCAGAGGCAGGAAGCGAAATATTTCAAAATCTTTGGAAAGAAAGGTAGTCAGAGATGTATCGAAAGATCCACGAACAACTGCCAAGACACTAGTTAATGACTTGGGGAAGTCTGGAATAGATGTCTCAAGGAAGACAGTCACAAGAGCCCTGCACAGAAATGGTCTGCGAGGGTGCAGACCAAGAAGAACTCCACTCCTTCAAAAGAGACACATTTAAGCAAGATTGCAGTATGCTCGGGACAACACGGAGAAAGGCGATCAATATTGGAAGCGTGTTCTGTGGTCAAATTGTCACGCCCGTGCCACAGCACGTTCGGCCTGCACTTCGCTCGGCCACACCCCTTTCGTTACCGTAATGTCTGTCACCTGCTTCCTCTTGTTACCCTGTGTATTTAAGCCCTGCCCGTGTGTTTCTCCCTGTCGGTGTCTACTGTTGTGTCCGTTCCTGTTCGTGCCCAGTGTTCCTGTTCTTGTCATCTAGTTTTCCCTCGGTCTGTCTGAAGGCTCAAGGTCAAAATTTTAACCTTGTCCAAGGGGACTTCATGTCGGTCAGTCTGTCTGTTTTGCTGGCCGTGAGTCTTCCTCCCGTCTGTGTCGTCGGTTCCCCACCTGCCTCCCTTCCAACTCCTTTTCCCTGCAATAAATACTGGTTCAAGCTGCATTTGGTCGCCCTGGCTCAACTCATTCCTGACACGAATGAGACTAAACTGGAGCTGTTTGGTTTAGATTATAAGAAAATTTTGAGGGAAAACCTTAAACTGTCTGCTTCGAAGCTGGGTTTTGGTCTTCGTTTTGTGTTTCAGCATGACAATGACCCGAAACATACCGTAATTGCCGGACTATAAACCGCACCGGATTATAAACCGCACCAGCTAAAATTCGGGGATATTTCAGTTTTTTTTTCTTACATAAGCCGCACCGGACTATAAGCCGCACGTGCACACACGTTTTTTACAAAGAAAGACAGTACATAGAAAGCCTTTTTAATGTTTTAATAACATACTTGAACATGTCTTTCTAAACATTGCCTGTGACACAGCAGTAATACCGGAGCAACGTGGAAGTGTGCACGCGAGTTATTAGCAAAGAAAGACTGGACACAGAAAGTTTTTCTAAAGCTTTAATAACATACCTTAACATTTCTTTCCAAACACTGCCTGTGACGCGGCAGTAATACCGCAGCAACACGGAAGTAACACAGCAAAGTCACTGAGCCGCGGCGGTAACACAGCAGCAAGACAGCAGCAACACGGTAGCACAGCACTAACAGGGCTGGTTAAAAAAAAAAAACATACCGTAAAAGTAAAAAAAGAGCCGTCTTTATCTTCCTCCTGTGCACTGAAACCATCGAAGTCTTCCTCCTTAGTGTCCGATTGGCATAGCGTTAGATATCCTTCGCCTCACACTTTCCCAGTCTCTCTTTCGTCGTCGCTTTTATGCATTTCTTCGAGTGTGATGAGGGTCTGTTCATGCTAATCTTATTCATGCACGAAGCGCTAAATTACATTTAACTAGCGAGCGACACGTATAGCTTAAAAGCGGCATCATATGCATTTCTTTTGTCCCCCATAATGACGGTTTGTGTATAAAAGCTTCTTTTCAGTAATGTCCATCTTGATCTCGTTCTGTCTCTTTGTGTGAGTGCGGGCATGTACGTGATGCGCGAGACGATCAAAACACAAACTAGCACGCCTTCTTCGGCGCATTATCTCTTCATCTGTCTCGGTCTTGCTTCCTGCTAGAGCGCCCCCTGGAGACCGGAGGCCGTTAAAGTCTATAAGTACGCTCCAGAGTAGACACAACATAATGTCATCAACATCGACTGCCTTTGGCTTAAAAGCGGCATCATATGCATTTCTTTTGTCCCCCATGATGACGGTTTGTGTATAAAGGCTTCCTTTCAGTAATGTCCATCTTGATCGCGTTCTGCGTGATGCGCGAAATGTAAACACAAACTAGCACATCTTCTTCGGCGCATTATTTCTTCTTCGCCTGTCTCGCTCATGCTTCCTGCTAGAGCGCCCCCTGGAGGCCGTAAAAATCCATAAGTATGCCGCGCCACCGTTTAAGGTTCAAAGTAACCTTCTGAATAAAATGCATTAAAAGTTCACATTCATTACAACTTGTTTTTGGTGAGCAAAATGTCAGAAGAATTGAATTTAAATGCTGATTGATTGGGTTTTAATACAATGCAGATGGTCCAAACAGTGCCACTGCTTTGTGTAATCTCTGAGTCACATGGCAGAGTAAGAGAAAGGGTTTAGAGCACAGGTGTCAAACTCAAGGCCCGCGGGCCAGATACGGCCCGCCACATCATTCTATATCATTCTCCTATCTAATTCGTGTGTCATTACTAAAATTGCAAATAGTCTTCACTTTTAATAATATATATTTTTTATATATTTGACCAGTGTTTACTCGTCTGATTTGAAAATGAGTTATTTGTCAGTTTGTTTTGTAGCTTTTACTGTATAGTGTTAAGAGATCAAGTCATCACAAAAATCACGAAAAAAATCTTATATAAGCCGCACATGACTATAAGCCGCAGGGTCCAAAATTTTGGAAAAAAGTCGCGGCTTATAGTCCGGAAATTACGGTACATCGATAATGGTGAAGGAATACCTTCAGAAGAGCAAAGTCAATGTTCTGAAGTGGCCTGCACAAAGCCCAGATTTAAACCCCATCGAAAACTTATGGAAACAACTGAAGACCAGAGTTCACGCCAGACGACCATCAAACCTGGAGGAACTTGAGAGAGTTGCCAAGGAAGAATGGGCTGCAATTCCCCAGGAGACCTGTCTTAAGCTTGTTGAGAACTATACAAAACGACTGCAAGCTGTTGTCCAGGAAAAAGGATACACAATTGACTATTGATGTTAGGAGGGCTAATAATTTTGACCATGGTATTTTTTGGTTTTGTATGTAATGTTCTGCTTCTGAGCAAAATTGTGTAATAAAGGTTTCCTAATAAATCTGATATGCTCATAAATGCTGTGCTAAAATTTAATTGCTCTAGTAAGTAGCAGTCAGGAAATATTCAAAAAATAATGAAATTTTCAAAGGGGGGCTAATAATTTTGTCCTTAACTGTACGTCGCATTAGCCATAAAATGCGCAATAAAGTGAAAAAAAAACATATATAAGTCAATCCAGAGTATAAGTCGCATTTTGGGGGAAATGTATTCGACAAAATCCAACACCAAGAACAGACATGAACGAGCAACAACAGGCTAAATGATAGGCATGCTAACGTGAGATAAACACAAACGAAGAGCTGAGAACGGGCCTGACGGAACATTCAAAGTTATTCAAATAACTATTACATAAATAACACGTTTATCAAACTATCTGTGTCACTCCAATTCATTAAATCCATCGATCGTCCTTTATGGAAACGATGCCGCGTATGCGCCGTGCCGCTGACGTCTAAATATTCTAAATATTCCACAGACCCATATAACGATATATAAAGTATATATATCAAATAACTATCATATAAACAACAATATTATCAAACCATCTGTGTCACTCCAAATCATTAAATCCATCAATCAAATTCCTCGTCCTTTGTTAACAACACCGCGCGTGCCCCGTTGACGTCAGCCTTGTCGTTATTCCACGGATTAGTATATAACTATATTGTAGCGTTAACAAAGTACCAGGAAAGACGTGTGTTTGGTAAACGGCTAAGAGTTCAACGAGCCAACAACTACTGAACTGTAACGATAAAAACATTTACAACTTGCTACACGAAATAAAATATATCAAATAACTATCATATAAACAACAATATTATCAAACCATCTGTGTCACTCCAAATCATTAAATCCATCGATCAAATTCCTTGTCCTTTGTCAACAACGCTGCGCATGCGCCGCTGACGTCAACCTCGTCGTTATTCCACAGATCTAGTATATAACAATATTGTAGCGTTAACAAAGTACCAGGAAAGACGTGGGTTTGGTAAACGGCTCTTTATTTAACAAAACAAGAGTTCAACGAGCCAACAACTACTGAACTGTAACGATAAAAACATATACAAGTTGCTACACAAAATAAAATATATCAAATAACTAACATAAATAGTTCACCGCCACACAGACCCAAGCACCGGCGTCGACTTCCAGTGGTGTAGCAGCGTGGACTTTCATCCCCGGAGGTGGCACTTCCAGCCACAGAGATGGAAGAGAGCTCCATAGAATAGGACCGGGCATGCGTAAAAGCCATGTCCGAGCCCCATCCACCGTCCCCGGACAGCCACCCGGCCGAGCGCCAGCCCCCGACTTCCATCCACGGAGGTGAAAGAGAGCTCCGTAGAGTAGGACCGGGCATGCGTAAAAGCCATAATAGTTTTTCAAACCTTCTGTGTCACTCCAAATCATTAAATCCTTCAAACTCTTCATCCTCCGTGTCACTTACAAACAAAGCCGCTAATGATGCCGGTAGTACGTGGGGCCCTTCGTCATCTTCGTCATCCCGTGATCGAATCCTTTGTCCTTTATGTAAACAACCGCTGCGCTGCAACTACAGTACGGTACATACATCACGGTTCATTTATTGTGGTTTCACTTTTTTTTTTTTGAATTTTGAAAATTTGTGAAAATAATCACATATGAGTCGTTCCTCAGTCAACCCTAAACTATGAAAAAAAAACCGACTTATAGTCCGAAAAATATGGTACATATTCCTATTTAATCATTCTAACCAAATGTTTTTCCTTCCCAGTGGACTTCATGCCTCAGGCCAGTATGAACACAGTCCATCACATGCTGCTGTTTAGCTGCAAGACTCCCGTTTCCATCACCAACTACTGGTAATACCTAACATGGTGTTAGTTTTTCACATGTTCATTGTATATTTATTATTATAGCCAGGGGTGAACATAACAATTTGGGTGTGCTTCTCAAAGATGTCATTTTAATATTAATCAACTTTTTTCCTTTTTTTATTGGTTTCTATTTTGTCATTACAACAATAAATACAAGCGTTACACAGTGACAGCTTATTAAAATAATACAATAAGATATTTTATAAAATACATTGAATTCATATTTATACATATTTTACACTGTTGAGCTCCATGACCCATTGAAAATTTATTTGCCCACAGTGGTCATACTTGCAGTATGGGACCCTGTGCATTTTGTTAAATAACAAAATACATAGTGCAGGCAGGTGCTGTCTCATGAGGTGTAGAAATTTGCAATGGTGGCTTGAATAGGTTGTGCACCAAGTGAAGGGTGCAATGGTTATTGTCCAGGCCAATTTTATTTCCATTTTTTAAACATTTCATTTGGTCAAAAACAACAACATAATGCCTGATTTTCACTCATTTCAAAATAATGTTTTGCTTTTGTTGCTTTCAAGACATTTTAGGCACCACTGTGAATTTTTCCTCAAGGGTACCAACACAGCAGATTGTTGTTGTGTGAGTCTGTTTCTGATGATGTGCAATGCACTGTCTTTGAATGACTGACTTTGACATTTTCATTCAAGGGACTGTGGCACTACACGGGGTACTTGTGTTGATGAAACATCCATTTTGTATGCATGGGCTCGAAATGCACCACCAACTAATCTACCCAAAGGTACATTTTCCAAGAAATGTTGTCATGCAGCATGTATGAATGTACGTGAGCCTCACCCTCAAAGTATGTCATGACCTAGCCCAGGATCAATTTAAATGTCACTATAGTGAAGGCTTGCTTGAGAGTCCTTTTAGTTTATTGACCACTGCTCCCCCATTTTACATAATGTCTTGGGAATAACAGTGAGAGGCATCTCTGTCTGAATGCTCAGGCCAACTCCCAAACTATTTCAAAATAACTTTCATACAAGACACTTAAATGTACAACCATTTCCCAGAGAAGCCAAATGCAGTCTGTCTTCTCTCTTTTTTCAATGAAACACATTTGATTTTTACTGCTTAAGCAACTATTTCACTGCAAAGCGTGTTGCCAGTCTGAGTCCTGAGATGGCAACACACTGTGTGGTGAAATGACCTTGCACCTTTTAAGCCTGAAGCAATACAACCTCAATTTAAAGTCTTTGCAATCTTTGTTTTTGGACATTAACTGCAGAAACAACCGTTTTTTAAGGGGAGTTTAACCACCTAGTAGGGATACACCCAATAATGGCACCCAAAACAGGTGCTATTAGGTCTTGAATTGTTTTGAACATGTAGGCTACTTTAATTCAACATTATTAAAAAAAAAAACACTTGTATAACAAGTTTTAAAGTAAGAACTTGTAATTGCTGACGTTTAACTGCATGATTTTCCAAGTCTTCCAACACATTTTACTTGAAAGCAACCTGTAGTACATTTCAGAATTTCAGTTAAAAATAAAATTGTCATGACAACCAAAGTGAAACATAATTTTTTTTAAATGTGACTTTTTATTTTTTACAGCTGATTATGGTTAAATAAATAAATATTTTGTCTATAATTAATTTAATAGCATTATTTTTCATGTACAATTAAAATACAAAAAGATAAATTCAATAATTTTATGTTTTTGTTTTGATAGTGAACTGTACTATAAAATTGTATTTATGTTTTCCTTCATTTTAATTTGCCCCTGTTCCTTGATAGATGTTGGGTTTGAAGTTGGACGGAATTCAGGAGTGTCTTACTTTGTGCTACAAATCCATTATGGAGATGTCAATGCTTTCCGTGGTAAGTACTCAAATTCTGTTGGCAAAAATTGCTAGATGGCTATGTCTTACACTTTAATGTATAGATGTACATGACTTATTGTCTTACTTCCCCTTCTGTGAAATAGATTATATATCATTCACCAGATCAATTGTTTGGAATTAGTTGATTTAATGATTAGGTGAAAAGTATATCGTGTGTCCATGAGACTAGGTGGACAGGTAGTAAGGCCAGACGTTTCGGGGGCAGAGTTTCGATTGCTACAGTATAGATTGGAAGAGAAATGGAGTAGGGGTTATGTTAAAGGAAAAATTAATAACATCCTGAGAGTGAAAGTGTCAGATCGCGGGATGAGGCTGAAACCTGAAAAACAGGGTGTGGTAGTTAATTATCGTTCGGGTTATGCCACACCGGTAGGTTATGATTATATATATATATATATATATATATATATATATATATATATATATATATATATATATATACACACTACCGTTCAAAAGTTTGGGGTCACCCAAACAATTTTGTGTTTTCCATGAAAAGTCACACTAATTCACCACCAAACGTGAAATGAATAGAAAATAGAGTCAAGACATTGACAAGGTTAGAAATAATGATTTGTATTTGAAATAAGATTTTTTTACATCAAACTTTGCTTTCGTCAAAGAATCCTCCATTTGCAGCAATTACGGCATTGCAGACCTTTGGCATTCTAGCTGTTAATTTGTTGAGGTAATCTGGAGAAATTGCACCCGACGCTTCCAGAAGCAGCTCCCACAAGTTGGATTGGTTGGATGGGCACTTCTTGCATACCATACGGTCAAGCTGCTCCCACAACAGCTCAATGGGGTTCAGATCTGGTGACTGCACTGGCCACTCCATTACCGATAGAATACCAGCTGCCTGCTTCTGCTCTAAATAGTTCTCGCACAATTTGGAGGTGTGTTTGGGGTCATTGTCCTGGTGTAGGATGAAATTGGCTCCAATCAAGCGCTGTCCACTGGGTATGGCATGGCGTTGCAAAATGGAGTGATAGCCTTCCTTATTCAGAATCCCTTTTACCCTGTACAAATCTCCGACCTTACCAGCACCAAAGCAACCCCAGACCCAGAGGTATCCTCCATGCATAACAGATGGCGTCAGGCATTCTTCCAGCATCTTTTTATTTGTTCTGCGTCTCACAAACGTTCTTCTTTGTGATCCAAACACCTCAGACTTGGATTCATCCGCCCACAACACTTTTTTCCAGTCTTCTTCTGTCCAATGTCTGTGTTCTTTTGCCCATCTTAATCTTTTTCTTTTGTTGGCCAGTCTCAGATATGGCTTTTTCTTTGCCACTCTGCCCTGAAGCCCAGAATCCCGCAGCCGCCTCTTCACTGTAGATGTTGACACTGGTGTTTTGCGGGTACTATTTAATGAAGATGCCAGTTGGGGACCTGTGAGGCGTCTGTTTCTCAAACTAGAGACTCTAATGTACTTATCTTCTTGCTCAGTTGTGCAACGCGGCCTCCCACTTCTTTTTCGACTCTGGTTAGAGCCTGTTTGTGCTGTCCTCTGAAGGGAGTAGTACACACCGTTGTAGGAAATCTTCAATTTCTTAACAATTTCTCGCATGGAATAGCCTTCATTTCTAAGAACAAGAATAGACTGTTGAGTTTCAGATGAAAGTTCTCTTTTTCTGGCCATTTTGAGCGTTTAAATTACCCCACAAATGTGATGCTCCAGAAACTCAATCTGCTCACAGGAAGGTCAGTTTTGTAGCTTCTGTAACAAGCTAAACTGTTTTCACATGTGTGAACATGATTGCACAAGGGTTTTCTAATCATCAATTAGCCTTCTGAGCCAATTAGCAAACACATTGTACCATTAGAACACTGGAGTGATAGTTGCTGGAAATGGGCCTCTATACACCTATGTAGATATTGCACCAAAAACCAGACATTTGCAGCTAGAATAGTCATTTACCACATTAGCAATGTATAGAGTGTATTTCTTTAAAGTTAAGACTAGTTTTAAATTATCTTCATTGAAAAGTACAGTGCTTTTTCTTCAAAAATAAGGAAATTTCAATGTGACCCAAACTTTTGAACGATATATATATATATATATATATATATATATATATATATATATATATATATATATATATATATATATATATATATACACCGTAATTGCCGGACTATAAACCGCACCGGATTATAAGCCGCACCAGCTAATTTTTTTCTTACATAAGCCGCACCGGACTATAAGCCGCACGTGCACACGAGTTTTTTTACAAAGAAAGACAGTACATAGAAAGCCTTTTTAACGTTTTAATAACATACTTGAACATGTCTTTCTTAACATTGCCTGTGATGCAGCAGTAGTACCGCAGCAACGCGGAAGTGTGCACGCAAGTTATTAGCGAAGAAAGACTGGACACAAAGTTTTTTTTTAAAGCTTTAATAACATACCTTAACATTTCTTTCCAAACACTGCCTGTGACGTGGCAGTAATACCGCAGCAACTTGTGTTTATGTCACGTTAGCATACCGTATCGTTTAGCCTGTTGTTGCTCGTTCATGTCTGTTCTTGGTGTTGGATTTTGTCGAATACATTTTCCCCAAATTGCGACTTATACTCCGGAGCGACTTAAATTTTCACTTTATTGTGAATTTTATGGCTAATGCGACGTATATTCCGGGGTGACTTTTAGTCCGAAAAATACGGTATATACAGGACTGTCTCAGAAAATTAGAATATTGTTATAAAGTTCTTTATTTTCTGTAATGCAATTAGAAAACCAACAATGTCATACATTCTGGATTCATTACAAATCAACTGAAATATTGCAAGCCTTTTATTATTTTAATATTGCTGATTAATGCATACAGCTTAAGAAAACTCAAATATCCTATCTCAAAATATTAGAATATCATGAAAAAGTATACTAGTAGGGTATTCAATTAATCACTTGAATGGTCTAATTAACTCGAAACACCTGCAAGGGTTTCCTGAGCCTTGAAAAACACTCAGCTTGGTTCAGTAAACTAAATGACAAGTATGGGGAAGACTGCTGATCTGACTGCTGTCCAGAGGACCATCATTGACCCCAGCCTTGTGAAGAAGAGTTGCTTCCAGAATTTGGGGGAGCTTCAAAGACAGTGGACTGAAGCTGGAGTCCAGGTATCAAACGACACTGTTCACAGACGTGTCCGGGAAATGGCCTACAATAGCCGTATTCCCATGGTCAAGCCACTTCTGAACTCAAGGTAATGGAAGAAGCGTCTGACTTGGGCTATAGAAAAGAAGCACTGGACAGTTGCAGAGTGGTCCAAAGTCCTCTTTTCAGACGAAAGCAAGTTTTGTATTTCATTTGGAAGTCAAGGTGCCAGAGTCTGGAGAAAGGCTGGAGAGGAGCAAAATCCAAGTTGCTTGAAATCCAGTGTGAAGTTCCCACAGTCAGCGATGGTTTGGGGAGCCATTTCAGCTGCTGGTGTTGGTCCACTGTGTTTCATCAAGTCCAGAGTAAATGCAGATTTTATAGCACTACATGCTTCCGTCTGCTGAAAAGCTCTATGGATATGATGATTTCATTTTCCAGCATGATCTGGCCCCTGCCCACTGTGCCAAAACCACCAGTAAATGATGTACTGACCATGGCATTACTGTCCTCGATTGGCCTGCCAATACCCCCGACCCCATTAGAGAATTTGTGGGGTATTGTGAAAAAGAAGCTGAAAGACACCAGACCCAACAATGCAAATGAGCTAAAGGCCGCTATTGAAGCATCCTGGGCATCCATAACACCTCAGCAATGCACCAGGCAATCGCCTCCATGCCATGCCGCATTGGTTGCAGTCATCCGTGCAAAAGGATTCCCAACCAAGCACTGAGTGCATTAATGGACATTTTCAAACGTTTGATTTTGTTTTGCTGTTTTAAATCTTTTATTTTTACTTGGTCTATTTTTTTTCGAGATAGGATTTTTGAGTTTTCTTAAGCTGTTAGCCATAATCAGCAATATTAAAATAATAAAAGGATTGCAATATAATGAATCCAGAATGTATGACATTTTTGTTTTTTTAATTGCATTACAGAAAATAAAGAACTTTATCACAATATTCAAATTTTCTGAGACATATATATATATATATATATATATATATATATATATATATATATATATATCCATCCATCCATCCATCCATCCATCCATCCATCCATCCATCTTCTTCCGCTTATCCGGGGTCGGGTCGCGGGGGCAGCAGCTTTAGGAGGGACTCTGTTGGGTCTAAATACGATTAGACATTAAATCACTCGCTGGAATGAAGAGGAGAAGACAACCAGAACAGGTTTACTCGCGAGGAGAACGATAGAGAAAGCAATCTCAGTTACAACCTCCATCAGTTCTGAGTCCTTACTCCACGTGCCCCTCTTTTTAATGTTATGGTTGCCCTGGTTACAGAGGCGTTGCTACACTAAGGGAAGGGGGATTGTGTCTGTAGCAATGCTGATTAGCAAAGGAATGTAGTGTGGTGTGAATTAGCACTTCGTTGTTGGCTCTTGACCCCCCGCAGAGGCCGTCCCCAGCCGTCTTCCCTCACAGTTGGCTGACTCGTTCTCGACTGAAGCATGTTGATTGCCGCTTTGCTGTGGAACAAATGCAACTAGACCTTTGCTAACTTTATCTACTTGGTAATTAACACATAATAATAATAAGTAACTTGTCCTAAACATTTCAACACACATTAAGCAAACGTGAGGTAACTGGTATGCAGTTCCTTAAACAAACATTGAGTAAATATGGGATAACTTTTATGCAACTACTTCTAACTGTATGTAACCCTTAACAAAGAAAAACAGGTCTGATAAACTACAATCTATGAACCAAACCTACATCCAAATGAAAAGGAATGAAGTTCCTGTGAATCAAACAAAGAACATGTCACCTATGCAAATAAGCCCTGCTCATTGTTAGTGAAGGCCTCTTACGGGAACGAAAACACACAGACAACATAAGGACAGGAAGGATACAAATGGCTGACAGGGATCAAAAGACATCCCTATCACTAAAAAGGAAGAACCTAGATAAAAGGAAAGATAAACTCGTAAAGGCGAGGCCTCCAGGTCTGGCAGGCCAAAGCTTCACTTAAAATTATTCCAACAGACTCCCAGACTTCCCTCTCCCCAGCCACTTCATCCAGCTCATCCCGGGGGATCCCAAGGCGTTCCCAGGCCAGCTGAGAGACATAGTCTCTCCAGCGCGTCCTGGGTCGTCCCCGGGGTCTCCTACCGGTGGGACATGCCCGGAACACCTCCCCAGGGAGGCGTCCAGGAGGCATCCTGATAAGATGCCCGAGCCACCTCATCTGGCTCCTCTCAACGTGGAGGAGTAGCGACTCTACTCCGAGTCTCTCCCGGATGACCGAGCTTCTCACCCTATCTCTAAGGGAGAGCCCGGACATCCTGCGGAGAAAACTCATTTCGGCCCCTTGTATCCGAGATCTCGTTCTTTCGGTCACGACCCATAGCTCGTGACCATAGGTGAGGGTAGGAGCGTAAATCGACCGGTAAATTGAGAGCTTTGCCTTTTGGCTCAGCTCTCTCTTCACCACAACGGACCGGTACAGGGTCCGCATTACTGCCGACGCTGCACCGATCTGCCTGTCGAGTTCACGCTCCATCCTCCCCTCACTCGTGAACAAGACTCCAAGATACTTGAACTCCTCCACTTGGGGCAGGATCTCATCCCCGATCCGGAGAGGGCATTCCACCCTTTTCCGATCGAGGACCATGGACTCGGATTTGGAGGTGCTGACCCTCATCCCGACCGCTTCACACTCGGCTGCGAACCGTTCCAGCGAGAGCTGGAGATCACGGCCTGAAGAAGCCAACAGCACCACGTCATCTGCAAAAAGCAGAGACGCGATGCTGAGGTCCCCAAACCGGACCCCCTCCACGCCTCGGCTGCGCCTAGAAATTCTGTCCATAAAAATTATGAACAGAATCGGTGACAAAGGGCAGCTTTGGCGGAGTCCAACCCTCACTGGGAACGAATCCGACTTACTGCCGGAAATGCGGACCAGACTCTGGCATCGGTGATACAGGGACCGAACCGCCCTTATCAGTTGGCTCGGTACCCTGTACTCCCGAAGCACCCTCCACAGAACCTCCCGAGGGACACGGTCGAACGCCTTCTCCAAGTCCACAAAACACATGTGGACTGGTTGGGCGAACTCCCATGCACCCTCGAGGATCCTGCCGAGGGTGTAGAGCTGGTCCACTGTTCCACGGCCAGGACGAAAGCCACACTGCTCCTCCTGAATCCGAGGTTCGACCTCCCGACGGACCCTTCTCTCCAGCACCCCTGAATAGACCTTACCAGGGAGGCTGAGGAGTGTGATTCCCCTGTAATTAGAACACACCCTCCGGTCCCCCTTCTTAAAGAGGGGAACCACCACTCCAGTCTGCCAATCCAGAGGCACTGTCCCCGATGTCCACGCAACGTTGTAGAGGCGTGTCAGCCATGACAGCCCCACAACATCCAGAGCCTTTAAGAACTCCGGGCGGATCTCATCCACCCCCGGGGCCTTGCCACCGAGGAGTTTTTTTAACTACCTCAGTGACTTCGACCCCAGAGATTGGAGAATCCGCCTCAGAGTCTCCAGGCCCTGCTTCCTCAATGGAAGGCGTGTAGGTGGAATTGAGGAGGTCTTCGAAGTATTCTCCCCACCGACTCACGACGTCCCGAGTCGAGGTCAGCAGCACGCCATCCCCACTGTAAACAGTGGTGACGTTGCACTGCTTCCCCCTCCTGAGACACCGGATGGTGGACCAGAATTTCTTCGAAGCCGTCCGAAAGTCATTCTCCATGGCCTCACCAAATTCCTCCCACGCCCGGGTTTTTGCCTCAGCAACCGCTGAAGCCGCGTTCTGCTTGGCCATCCGGTACCTGTCAGCTGCCTCCGGAGTCCCGCAGGCCAAAACGGCCCGATAGGACTCCTTCTTCAGCTTGACGGCATCCCTTACCGCCGGTGTCCACCAGCGGGTTCGGGGATTGCCGCCACGACAGGCACCAACGACCTTACGGCCACAGCTCCGGTCGGCCGCCTCAACAATGGAGGCGCGGAACATGGTCCACTCAGACTCAATGTCCCCCGCCTCCCCCGGGACGTGGGAAAAGCTCTGCCGGAGGTGGGAGTTGAAGCTCTTCCTGACAGGAGATTCTGCCAGACGTTCCCAAAAGACCCTCACAGAGCGTTTGGGTCTGCCAGGTCGGACCAGCATCTTACCCCACCATCGGAGCCAACCCACCACCAGGTGGTGATCAGTTGACAGCTCCGCCCCTCTCTTCACCCGAGTGTCCAAAACATGCGGCCGCAAATCCGATGACACGACTACAAAATTGATCATCGAACTGCGGCCTAGGGTGTCCTGGTGCCAAGTGCACACATGGACACCCTTATGTTTGAACATGGTCTTCATTATTGAAAATCCGTGTCGACCACAGAAGTCTAACAAGAGAACACCGCTCGGGTTCAGATCGGGGGGGGGGCGTTCCTCCCAATCACGCCCTTCCAGGTCTCACTGTCATTGCCCACGTGAGCATTGAAGTCACCCAGTAGAACGATGGAGTCCCCAGAAGGAGCGCTCTCCAGCACTTCCTCCAGGGACCCCAAGAAGGGTGGGTACTCTGAGCTGCCGTTTGGTGCATAGACACAAACAACAGTCAGGACCCGTCCCCCCACCCGAAGGCGGAGGGAGGCTACCCTCTCGTTCACCGGGGTGAACCCCAATGTGCAGGCGCCCAGCCGGGGGGCAATAAGTATACCCACACCTGCTCGACGCCTCTCACCGTGGGCAACTCCAGAGTGGAAGAGAGTCCAGCCCTTCTCGAGAGGGCTAGTACCGGAACCCAAACTGTGCGTGGAGGCTAGTCCGACTATATCTAGTCGGAATCTTTCTGCCTCGCACACCAGCTCGGGCTCCTTTCCAGCCAGAGAGGTGACATTCCATGTCCCAAGAGCCAGCTTCTGCAGCCGGGGATCAGACCGCCAAGGTCCCTGCCTGTGGCTGCCGCCCAGCTCACATTGCACCCGACCCCTTCGGCCCCTCCCACAGGTGGTGAGCCCATGGGAAGGGGGACCCACGTTTCCATTTCGGGCTATGCCCGGCCGGGCCCCATGGGCGAAGGCCCGGCCACCAGACGCTCGCCTTCGAGCCCCGCCTCCAGGCCTGGTGACCCGCGTCAGGGCGAGGGAAAACAAAGTCCATTTGTGTTTTTCATCATAAGGGGCTTGGGTGAGCCGTGCTTTGTCTGACCCCTCACCTAGGACCCGTTTGCCATGGGTGACCCTACCAGGGGCATGAAGCCCCCGACAACATGGCTCCTAGGATCATAGGGGCACGCAAACCCCTCCACCACGATAAGGTGACGACTCACGGAGGGGTATATATATATATATAAGCCACTTGGAGAGCTCATCTGCGCATGTATGAGAATCAAGTGTAAAAACAACTGACAAACAAGTGTTTTCATATGATAGAACACAGGTGTATCCTTTAAGCTTGCAAGCATTAATTAAAAAGCTCTTGGCCTTACATGGAAAAATAAATCATGTGCACTCAGTGCCATGTTTAAGTGCTTTAATGGAATTTAGAGACTTGAATATTGGTGTAAAAAACAAACAAACATTGGAACACACTGTAAACCTACCTAAATACATTTTTCACAATTTCTCAAAAGAAAAAAATCCAGATGGGTGAAAAAGATGGAATAAAGGTGTGCCACAGGGTGTCAACCTTAACAGGGCTTGCCAAAAGAAGAGTTATTGACTGTTTTACTAAAGAAAGTTCCGGGACTGGGTTCAGAGAATGAGATAAAACATAGTGTAAATCCTTGCAAATGACAAATGGTATTTCAGGAAAATTGAAAATGAGTGATTAATTCATCCGCTTTACAAACCGCTTATTCTCATGGGGGTCGCGAGCGTGCTGGAGCCTATCTGTCTTAGGGCGGTAGGCGGGTTACACCCTGAACTGGTCGGCAGGAAATCGCAGGGAACACATAGACAAACAAGCATTCACCCTCACAATCACTCCTACGGAAAATATGGATTAGCCGATCGGCCTATCGTGTTTACTTTGGAACGTGGGTGATTCGTGCTTTGGATGTAATTGTGTTTTGTTCTAGTTTAGTGGTTCTTAACCTTTGTGGAGGTACCGAACCCCATCAGGTTCATATGTGCATTCACCGAACCCCTCTTTGGGGGGTGTTCGATCGAACCCAGGTTAAGAACCACTGTTCTAGTTAATACTTGAGCAGTACTGTACTGAAAAAATATGGCTTGACTAAACAGAAGTACCGTATTTTTCGGACTATAAGTCGCGTTTTTTTTCCATAGTTTGGGTGGGGGGGGGCGACTTATACTGAGGAGCAACTTATATGTGATTTTTTTCAAAAATTTTCAAAATTCTGAAAAAAAAAGGTGAAACCACGATAAACGAACCGCGATGTAGCAAGGAATTATTGTAATTTGAAGTTCAAGTGACGTCAGCGTCATGGCGTGGCGGTTGTTTACATAAAGGACAAAGATTCGATCACGGGATGACGAAGATGACGAAGGGCCCCACGTACTACCCGCATCATTAGCGGCTTTGTTTGTAAGTGACACGGAGGACGAAGAGTTTGAAGGATTTAATGATTTGGAGTGACACAGAAGGTTTGAAAAACTATTATGGCTTTTACGCACGCCCGGTCCTACTCTACGGAGCTCCCTTTCAACTCCGTGGATGGAAGTCAGGGGCCGGCGCTCGGCCGGGTGGCTGTCCGGGGACGGTGGATGGGGCTCGGACATGGCTTTTACGCACGCCCGGCTCTCTTCCACCTCTGTGGGGATAGACGTCCACGCCGCCACACGCCTGGAAGTTTGTTTTGTTAAATAAAGAGCCGTTTAACAAACCCACGTCTTTCCTTGTACTTTGTTAATGGTACAATATTGTTAATACTAGATCTGTGGAATAACGACGATGCTGTCGTCAGGGCGCACGCGGCGTTGTTGACAAAGGACGAGGAATTCGATCGATGTATTTAATGATTTGGAGTGACACAGATGGTTCGATAATATTATTGCTTATATAATATTTATTTGATATATAATTTATATATCGTTATATGGGCCTGTGAAATATTTTGAAGTGCAAGAGCCGTCAGCTGCGCGCATTTATGTTGACATAAAGGACGATCAATGAATTTAATGACTCAGATGGTTTTATAAACGTGTTATTTATGCAATAATTATTTGAATAAGTCTGAATGTTACGTTAGGCCCGTTCTCAGCTCTTCATTTGTGTTTATGTCTCGTTAGCATACCTATCGTTTAGCCCAGGTATGGGCAAACTACGGCCCGCGGGCCACATCCGGCCCTCGGGACCGTTTAATCCGGCCCGCCAACCCTAAATAAATTGTATTATTAAACATTTTTTTTCGGTCATTTTGCCTGCAATGACTGCGTTTCCCCAGTAGATGGGGAACCACTCGCCTGCGCATTTACTACCGGAAGCCGTGTCAGAAAGCTCGGTGCACACTCACAAGTGCGTGTACGTACTCAGTAGTACGGAAATGGCGCACTCGCGCTCTATTTGTATCAGTGCCAAATTTAGAGCGTGGGCTGTGACGACAGCATTCTTGTAATTTCCGCGCCGAGCTTTCGGATACAGTTTTACGCTAAAGCCACCCACAAACCTTCCCCTGGAATCCTTCCATTAAAATGAGTCGCCCAAGGAAAAGCAAGGTGGACACTGAATGCCGAGTGTTTAAAAAGAGTGGACAATTTGGCTCGACGTACGCGACGTGACATTCAGCCACATGAACATCAACATCAACCTGTCACAGATCTAGGTAAACGGACCAACACCTCGGATCTCTCCTAAGAATTGCCACAACAAATTTTACTCCAGACTATGACACACTAGCAAAAAAAGGGAGACCAACAACACTGTTCCCACTGAAAATGAAGGGGAGGCTTTCAAGTTTGTTGTAAAAAAATGCATTTTGAATATGAGCTGTACAAATACCAGGTATTGAAACTAGCGACCATTCTCATTTTCAAACAATGCAGGATGCTCAAGGACATTGATGCACCACCTGTTTGTGACTAATCTTAACCTGTAAAGTTCTTAAGGCTTACTTTAAGGAAGTGTTTCCCGTTTCCTCACCTCTGTTACCAGGTGTTTGTGAGTTAAAACTCTGCTCTGATTTTCAGATACCCCTCACCGTGTTGCCGTTTTGATTACTTTATTTGGATGTATGCTTTCACCGATTCTTCAAGATGATATATTTGGTCAGAATGTTTGCCGTTTAATGTGATCTCATAAGATAAACATACATCTTTCATTAATCTGACCTGCAGGCACTGAAGCGATGGAGAATGTTATTCATAATAACAGTGTCGTATTTTATGAGAATCACTGATAGCAGTTTTTTAGGGATGTTTTTTTTTTTTTAATGCTGTTAATAAATGCATTTGTTTTCAAAAAAGTTTTTTTGAATATCCATGCTTTACTACCTAAAGGCTAAAACCTTTTATGCAATGACCTTTACAGGTCGTTTATATTACTTCACACAAACACTACATCCATCTGCTCCTGGTTCGGCCCCCCAGTCAAAATTTAGAACCCAATTCGGCCCGCAAGTCAAAAGGTTTGCCCACCCCTGGTTTAGCCTGTTGTTGCTCGTTCATGTCTGTTATTGGTGTTGGATTTTGTCGAATAAATTTCCCCCAAAATGCGACTTGTACTCTGGAGCAACTTATATATGTTTTTTTTTTCACGTTATTGTGTATTTTATGGCTAATGCGACCTATATTCCGGAGCGACTTTTAGTCTGAAAAATACGGTATTGTTAACACTTAAGTATTGTAACATTCTAGTCTTGGTTATTTGTATTAGTACAAAGTAAAAAAAAAGTAAAAAAACACCATTTATTATGTTTATAACTCAATTTGTATTGTATCTCTGCTGTATTATTTGCTTTTTCAATTAATCTTTTTCAGTAATTCTTTTTTTTCCTTCTACAGATCATCACAAAGATTGCTCAGGTGTCACTCTAAGAATAACATCCACCCCGTGCGTATTGTATTTGTTTATTTTTATTTTTTTACAAACTACATTGTAAGCTATGCTACGTTCAATAATAATGGTTTGCTAAAACAGTTCATGTTGCCATTTCCAGCAAGAAAGTTAGATTTTGTCTATCATTAATTTCATTTGACAATATTATTTTTCATGTTATTTTCATTTGATAGTAAGAGGTGAAATTCGTTTTTAAATGTAAATGAAAAATAATGAAATTGCCAACAAAATATTAACTATATATTGGTGAAAATTGCTAAATACATGCACTATCCCTTTAAGTACGGTAAAGTGGAACCTTGATGTAATAAAGCGGAGAGTGGCCTATAAACATCCAGCATACTACAGTTAGTTTTTTTTTCAAAGTTTTAACCAGACTGACCTCGTTGGTGCTTGGAAAGGGTGATGATTGGTGTGCAGCTAGTCAGTTTAATGAGTCATGAGGTTGGCCTGCGACCCTTGTTATCACAGTTATGATTCGATGCCATAGAGAAGAGCTTGACAAAATCAACTGTGCTGCAACAAAATCAATAATGCATGTTTAAAAGATAGTACACAACGCATTAGCAAGAGTAAGCAATAGCTATAGATATAAAAAGGTAGATTCGACCCTCTTGAGCTATGTGTCTATGGTCGTGTTAAACTGATCTTAAGCTGAGGAGACATTCTCTCAAACGGCTTTCATTTTTTGCCATGTGAGAGGCCTGAGAAAGAGGCTAGCCACAGAGGTTTCATAATTCATAACAATAAATAACCATTTAAAGCTCATTAGTTTTAAAAATTTACTATTCACATTCACTTAAGGGCACCCATTTTTCCAGGTTAACATTCACATTTGGTCTGAGCATAGCGTTTCCATTTCCATCAGTTGTCAGTGAAATGGGCGTCGGTCAGTGACAGCATGAGAGGTTGGTCAGCACTTGACGCGGATAGGGATGATTGATGACACTTCTGTCCGTCCTTTTTGGAACTTTCTCGTCTCTCGTGCGCATAATGGGCGTTCTTTAGTGACAGACGAAGGGACCATTTGGTCACCTGTGTCTTCAACTTGTATAAATGTTTTCTTGTCCAACAAAACCCAAATCTGAGAGTAGACAGACACACAGCGTTATTTATTATGTGACTCATTCATTCATCTTCCGAACTGCTTATCCTCGCGGGTGTGCTGAAGCTTATGCTTGTGGTGATCACTCACACTCAGAGACAATGAGAGAGAAATGGCTTGTGGGGGAAAATGTATAAATATTTTATCAGATTACTTCTTGTAACCTCTGATTCAATTGTTATTTTGTTTGCAGGCAGCTGTTTATTGCTGGTATATACCTGCTTATGTCCATGGACACTGTTATCCAGCCAGGAAAAAGAGGTAAACTATTTTGTTGTCCACTACATGTGGTAGTGCTTGGGAAAGTTAATACCGTATTTTCCGGACTATAAGTCGCTCCGGAGTATAAGTCGCACCAGCCATAAAATGCCCCAAAAAGTGAAAAAAACATATATAAGTCGCTCCGGAGTATAAGTCGCATTTTGGGGGCAATTTATTCGACAAAATCCCACACCAAAAACAGTCATGAACGAGCAACAACAGGCTAAACGATAGCAACAACAGGCTAAACGATAGGTATGCTAACGTGACAAACACAAACAAAGAGCTGAGAACGGGCCTGACGTAACATATAGAGTGATTAAGGACAACTATTACATGAATAACATGTTTATAAAACCATCAGTGTCACTCCAATTCATTAAATAGCAACAACAGGCTAAACGATAGGTATGCTAACGTGACAAACTCAAACAAAGAGCTGAGAACGGGCCTGACGTAACATATAGAGTGATTAAGGACAACTATTACATGAATAACATGTTTATAAAACCATCGGTGTCACTCCAATTCATTAAATAGCAACAACAGGCTAAACGATAGGTATGCTAACGTGACAAACACAAACAAAGAGCTGAGAACGGGCCTGACGTAACATATAGAGTGATTAAGGACAACTATTACATGAATAACATGTTTATAAAACCATCGGTGTCACTCCAATTCATTAAATCCATAGATCGTTCTTTGTCAACAATGGGTGCGCACGGCTGAGGGCGCTTGCGCTTCAAAATATTCCACAGGCTCATATAACGATAGATAAACTATATTTTAAATAACTATAATACAAGGCAATAATATTATCAAACCATCCGTGCACTTTAATTCCATTAAATTCATCGATCAAATTCCTCGTCCTTTGTCAACATCGCCGCGCGTGCGCCCTGACGTCAGCCTCGTCTTTATTCCACAGATCTACTATATAACTATATTGTAGCGTTAACAAAGTACAAGGATAGACGTAGGTTTGGTAAACGGCTCTTTATTAAACAAAACAAACTTCCAAGCGTGTGGCGGCGTGGACTTCCAGACAGACCGGGCGTGCGTAATGGCCATGTCCGAGCCCCGCGCACCGTTCGCGGACAGCCACTCGGCCGAGCGTCGGCCCCCGACTCAGTAGAGACCGGGCGTGCGTAAAAGCCATAATAGTTTTTCAAACCTTCTATGTCACTCCAAATCCTTAATTCCTTCAAACTCTTTGTCCTCCGTGTCACTTAGAAATGATCACCGCTAATGATGCCGGTAGTCCTTGTGTGGGCACGTTTGTATGTAAACAACCGGCGCGCCGCGCTACTGACGTCACTTGAAATAGTAATCCATTGGTACATCACGGTTCTCCAAACTTTCTTTCTGCTGCTCGATTACTGTTTTCAGCTGCATATTTTACAACTTGAAGTTTGTAACCTGCAAAATATGAGTTTCTTTTTGGTGCCATTTTTCTTAAGCCCACCCAGTTGATGAGTCACGGCCAACGGTAAAATTTAGAGCGCCCTCATCCAGTTTCGTCTGAAAATATAATTTTTTTTGGTTGTTTTATCAAAGTCAAAGTCTGCTTTATCGTCGATATATTTTTTTATATACTAAGACACACAAAGAGATTGAAATTACATTTCCACTATCCCTCGGTGAGATAGTACACATATGCATACAAGCAACACAAAAAAAAACAAGAAGGCACTAACAATGAATAAATAAGAGTATTGAATAAATGATAAATAAACAAATAATAATAAATAATAATAATAAATATAAGAGGAGCAAAAATGGAGCAAGTGTACATACAGCAGACAGTGGACTTGGATATGGTGCTTTAAAGTGTTAATTGCTTTATTTGATGTTTTCTCTATTTTTTATGTTTTGAATATGTTCAAGATAAAGAAATAAAAGCATGTGAAGTGATCAACTATACTAAAAATAACATGGGAAGTGGTCAACTATACTTGTAAGTGATGTCTTAATGATCAAGTAAAAATTTGTGAAAAACAAACATATATAAGTCGCTCCTGAGTATAAGTCGCCCCCCCACCCAAACTATGAAAAAAAACGCGACTTATAGTCCGGAAATTACGGTACATTCCAATTCTCTGCATCATATTTTGCAATACAAAACAATGTGTTTTGCCAGTCCAATGGTCCGGTATGTACATACTACGTGCTTCTGTGATACACAATGTACTGTAGAAAGTTGGCATAGAAAAGATTCCAGAGAATATTCTCATCCTGTAATTTCATTTCAGGGCATTGAATTGACTGGACTGGTTGTCTTAGAATTTTGCCATCCCAGCAGGCTTGATCAGTTCATGCATCACCTAAAAACTCTTGTTCAAGATTCCAGATTCCAGTTTTTATTCGCCATATTTGAGCGTGCCAAACAAGGAATTTGACTTCGGTAAATCACAGCCTCTGTTCAACATTTAGGTGACTAACAACACTCAGGACATGTGAAAAATGGCAAATATTCTCAAACATACCCTGATCTTAAACTCCCAAGAGGTCAAGGAAAAAAACTCAAAACTCCAGCTAGGGGAAATGAGAAACCTTGAGAAGAGCCCACAGATGGAAGGGTCCCTCTTCCAGGATGACCAGGCTGCAATGGATGCAGAGAGGACACATAGTACAAACAGTGTAGACAATTCAAAAAAGGTGTAGAGAGCAGGATGTTATTGCACAGTAATGACTCTGAGTGGTGTGAGTTCATCAGAGTAACAGCCTGGGGGAAGAAGCTGTCTCTGTGTCTGCTGGTTTTGGCGTACAGAGCTCCATAACGCTGTCCGGAGGGGAGTAGTTCAAACAGACTGCAACCTGGGTGAGAAGGGTCTGTAGAGATGTTCCTTGCACGTTTCCTGGTTCTGGACAGGTACAAGTCTTGGATAGATGGGAGGTTGATTCCAATTATCTTTTCTGCAGTCCTGATTGTCCGTTACAGTCTGTGCTTGTCTTGTTTGGAGGCCGAACTAACCCAGACAGTGATGGAGGTGCAGAGGACAGACTGGATGATGGCAGTGTAGAAGGTCTTCAGCAGCTCCCGCGGCAGGTTGAACTTCTTGAGCCGTCTCAGGAAGTACAGCCTCTGCTGGGCCTTCTTCTGGACAGAGTCTATGTGGCCGGTCCATTTCAGGTCCCGTGAGATTGTGGTTCCCAGGAACTTGAAGGTCTCTGTGGAGAGAATAGTATTACTGCAGATAGTGAGGGGTGAAAGTGGTGAAGGGTGAAGCGGGTTCAGCTCCAGGTGGTTTTGGCTGCACCAGTGGACCAGCTGCTCCACCTCCTGTCTGTACGCAGTCTCATCACCGTCCTGGATCAGTCTGATGAGAGTGGTGTCGTCTGCATACTTCAGGAGCTTCACAGGAGAGTCACCTGAAGAGAAATCGTTGGTGTAGAGAGAGAAGAGCAGGGGGGAGAGGACGCACCCCTGAGGGGCTCCAGTATTGGTGGTCCGGGTGTCAGATGTGATGCTCCCCAGCCTCACACGCTGTCTCCTGTTGGTCAGGGAGCTGGTGATCCACTGACAGGTGGAGGCAGGCACCGCAAGCTGGATGAGCTTCTGTTGGAGGATGTCAGGAGTGATAGTGTTGAACGCCGAGCTGAAGTCCACAAACAGGATCCTGGCGTACGTTCCTGGGGTGTCCAGGTGGTGCAGGATGTAGTGCAGTCCCATGTTGACCGCATCATCCACCGACCTGTTTGCCCGGTAGGCACACTGGAAGGGGTCAAGCAGGGGGCCTGTGACATCCTTCAGGTGGTTCAGCACTAACCTCTCGAAAGATTTCATGACCACAGATGTCAGAGCGACAGGTCTATAGTCATTCAAACCTGTGATAGCGGGCTTCTTGGCCACTGGAACAATGGTGGAGCTCTTGAAGCACGAGGGCACCTCACACAACTCCAGGAAACGTTTGAAGATCCGTGCAAAGGTGGGTGCCAGCTGCTCAGCGCAAACTTTCAAGCAGGAAGGTGACACGCCATCTGGGCCCGGTGCCTTCCTGATCTTTTGTCTCCGGAACATCTGGCGCACTTCCTCCTCGCGGATCTGGAGTGCGGGCGTGGCCTCTACAAGAGAGAGAGTGGGTGACAACGGTGATGGAGGTGTGGACAGAGCAGTTGTGGGGGGAGGTGAGTACGTAGATTGTGCTGCAGGGGGTCCCGTTGTGTGGGAGGACCGATCAAACCTGCAGTAGAACCTGTTTAGCTGGTTAGCAAGCCTTGGGCTCTCCACAGGACGTCATTTCTTGAAGCCCATGATGCTCTGCAGACCTTTCCACACTGTTGAGGGATCAGGATTGGCATAGAAGTGTCTTTCCAGGCTCTCCCTGTAACACCTCCTGGCTTTCCTGACCTCTCGGTTCAGTGTGTTTGTGGTCTGCTTGAACAGGTCTCGGTCGCCGCTCCTGTAGGCCTCCTCCTTGACTTTGCGCAGCCTCCCGAGGTTCGGTGTAAACCAAGGTTTGCCGTTGTTGTACGTGCAGAAGGTCTTAGTCTGCACACTCAGATCCTCACGAAAACTGATGTATGATGTGACAGTGTCAGTGAGTTCATGCAGGTCTGAAGTTGCAGCTTCAAAAACTCCCCAATCGGTGCAGTCAAAGCAGGCTTGGAGGTCCTGCCTTGACTCCACTGTCCACTTCCTCACAGTCCTCACCACAGGCTTAGAATTTTTTAGTTTCTGCCTGTAGGCCGAGATCAGATGAAGTAGACAGTGGTCCAAGAGTCCTAAAGCTGCACGAGCCACAGAGTGGTATGCATCCTTAATTACGGTGTAGCAGTGGTCCAGTGTCTGTGCCCCTCTGGTGGGACACGTTATGTGCTGTCTGTATCTGGGGAGTTCGTGTGCGAGGTTCGCCCTGTTAAGATCACCCAGAACAATGATTAGTGAATTTGGTAGAAGTTTCTCCCTGTCTGTCACCTGGTCAGCCAGCATCTGCGTGGCTTCACTCGCGCATGCGTGTGGTGAAATGTAAACAGCCGTCATGCCGATCGAGGAGAACTCCCATGGTGAATAGAACGGCCGGCAGTTTATGAAAAGTGTTTCTAGGAGAGGGCTGCAAAACTCTTTCAACACCGTGACATCAGTGCACCAACGGTCATTAATCATTGTTGACAGTAGCTTCCCTCAGGGCATCATAACAATTGTCACTTTGCATTCCAAAAGAATAATACCCTTTGTAGTTAGGAGCCTAGTCCCAATTTGGATATTAAGTACTTGAGTTTACACACAAAACCCAGGCTACAACTGTTGTAACTAGCCTCGATTCATGAACTGCTATAACCTACACCAATGAGAAATGAAACATCAAACAGAAATTAACCAGTGATTATTAGACAGACACAGACAGACAGACCGACCGACCGATCGATCAAGTTTCATCTGTTAAAATATGATTGATCAAGTTTACTTCACACTTTAAAGAACTTCAAAGATGACCTGTCTTTGCAAAAAGAAACAATAAACATGCAGCAAAAGCAGCTTCCACAGTGGTTTTTGAAAAATACTTTTCTAAGCTTCTCTTTTACCCTTGTGTAATCCATGCCTGACTATCTTTACTTAACATGGACTGTGTTCTATCTGACGAGCATTGTTTTCGCTTTTCTCAGGGAGATGGTCTTGTATTACATTGTTCTCCTACAATTTAATCAAATAGGAACTATCCACCTTCAGTATTACGTGAGCAACATTGTATATGTAAGACCTGACCATTACTAAGAATGTAAAGAAATCAAACCATGATTATTATATTTCCATCAGAGGGTAGTTGAGTATAACTACTTTACTGATCCCCGGGGAAAAATTCATTTGCCAGCAGTTGAATACATAAAGAAACAGATAGACAATATAACACAACACAAAAAAAACGACATCTCAAATTACGATTATTATATTTTCCATTAGAGGGTAGTTGAGTCTAAGTCAAAATTACCTCTGCAAAATATTTGGTTTTACAGACTGACAAATTCCCGTCATATCCATATATGGCTAAATCTGTCAAATTTGTCATAATATAACATTGGGCACGACAAAAACGACATCGAAATAGAGGAAGAGAATAGATTTTAATTTATTAATTAATAATTAAAACTAGAAAATAAACACAACACTACAATTGGCAATATGGCAGCTTGCTAGTCGCTGACCAGCTAGCCAGCGGCTAGCACGAGAAGTTTAAATTGTTTTCTGCGTCGTCATTTGTGTTGGTTTCTTGTGTCACAGTCGTTATATTTCATAATGATTGAGTCTATAAATGTGTTCAACATACATGAGTATGCTCCCTCTAAAATGTAAGCTTTCCCCCTTATTATTCAGTGAACAATTAATTCTATACAAATTCTTATAAGACTGTAATTTATTGAAATCTGCAACATTGTAATGATTTTATGTGTGCACATTCATGGATCTTAATTGCAATTAATGGCTCAAATTTGTGGGAGTATTTTATCACATAGTATGCCATAGAAAATAGTAGTTCTTAAAACTAATTTGGGTTGTACTCATTTATGGTGGCCACTGAATGTTTGTAAATAGAACATAAGGTAGTATTTTCCGGACTATAAGTCGCTACTTTTTGCACAAGCTTTGAACCCTGCATCCAGTGTTCCCTCTAATTTTTCAAGTGTTTGTGCAAACACACAAGCTCCCTGCGCACACTGTGGACCACTGTGTGCAAGTGCACACTGTGGACCACTGTGTGCAACACCAGATTAAATAAATAAATAAATAGATAAATAATGTCAATGGGAACTCTAACTTGCTTGGGGTCGAATTTCGTTTTGTGTGACAGCTCGTTCCTTTTCTGTCGACCTTTTGCGCTCTCTCGCAATAATGTACCGATCCCCTGTTACATCTTGAGTCTTTGTACAATTCCAACAGCTTTCAAATAACATTTCTGCTGAATGTGACGCTTGAGGTAGTCCAACTTCCATTCCTTCCATATTTTTCCCTCCGTAAACTCGCCCGCCACTTTGGCTTCACTGCATGTTTTGCAGAGGAGACCTTTCTCATTTGAAAAAGAGAACATCTCACCCAGTTTCACGGTTTCCTCTTGTAGTTGCACACACTCTGACAGCCATCCAATCTTAAAAGAACTGCCGCATCTCTTATTTATTTTGGCTTGGCGAGTGGATGTGACGCTGCTCAGTCATTTCGCCATGATTAGCTAATTTTGCATTTGCATCGCTTGACTCCGCCGTACGGTCGTTAGCTAGCTAACCTGCACGGCACGGATGGGCAGGACACATATGTGTCATACATATATGTAGCGTAAGTGAACTATGTCATATCATTGGCTGGACACCTGTCAATTACTTATTTACACTACAAAAATGCACAGAAATAAAATCATTCGTCCCCTTAATTAGATTAGATTACGTCTATCATTAGATATTAATCAATTAGTTTATGCTGAATTTTATTTTGTGCGCAGCATGGAGTTTCTTGTGCGCAAAGACTGCGCAACCAATGCGCAATTGCACGACTGCGCAGCTTAGAGGGAACACTGCCTGCATCCAGTGCGGCTTTTCTATGGATTTTGATTTGATCTAAGATGATTTTTATGATATTGCATGATTTGTGCCTATTTTCTTGTATATGGAAATTAAACATTAACACACCTGCGGCTTATAGTTCAGTGTGACATATAGTATGAACAAAATAGGATTTTCCCCTAGTTTTAGCTGCTGCGGCTTATAATCCAAAAATTGCGGTAATACACCTTAACACAATATTCAGAGGTAATTTAGTGTTCTAAATGTATTTTATTCTAATTAAGTTCCCATGCACCCCCAAACTTACATTATCTTTTATGCTATTTTGGTTTTCTCTTTAATCTGATATGGAAAAAGGCTTCCCATTCTTTTAAACGCATCTCCATGGTGATGCTCGTGGACTGACAAATATCTGTGTATGTGTGGCTGTTGCCTAAAACCCTCAAATACATTTTTAGCATGTCTGAAAGCTATAGGAAGTGGGGTTGTCACAATACCAGAATTTCACCAATACCTGTGATTTTCCACAATTCTCAATACTAATTCGGTACCATGGTAAAAAAAATACAAAACAACAGAATCCACTTACTTTTAAAATTATAAATAACAATATTCAACAATACATGAAAAAAAAGCAGCAGTGGCATGGAGCCTCTCAAACCTCTCAATCATCTTTTGCGCATTGGCTTGTTCAAATCTATTATTGTTCCAGTTGCATCCGCCTGGAATGCAAAATATTTCCAAAACATGACTCTTAGAGCGCCATGTTGGACTTCCACTCACACTTGCTGAAGCCATTGTTATGAAAGACCAAAAGGTTTCTTCTTCTTCAGCGCCGCTGACTGCTGCTCCGTGCTGCTCTCACACGTATACTGCCCCCTTCAGTTACGGCAAGAATCGAGACAGCTCGCCAAGCGAAAAGTTAAATATCCATCATCATCATCAAGTGTCTTGCCTGGAACAGGCATTGACGGCCATGGCCCTCCATTCTTCTCTGTCATCCGAAGCTTTCATGAACTGGTTGTTTGTTAGCTCTTTATGAGTTGCCCATTCATTGAGGCTGTCCACATACATTTGTCGTTTGCGTCCTCTGCTTCTCTTTCCCTCAATCTTTGCTGTTGCGCTGAGATGTTCTATTCCCTTTGTTCTGTAGATGTGCCCAAAGAATTTCATCTGTCTTTTTCGTACTGTATTGAGGAGTGATCTTTTCATATTCATCATTTCGAGGACCTCCTGATTTGTCCGTTTTTCCTTCCATGATATCTTCAGAATTCTTCTGAGGAACCACATCTCTGTTGCCTCTAGTTTTTTCCTTATGCTGCTGTCGATTGTCCAGTATTCGCATCCATACAAGAGAACCGACCATACATATGCCTTTAGTATTCTGAATTTGGTTCTAGTTTTGATGTTTCTGTTGGTCATGACTGGGGACAGCTGTTTAAATGTGACTTTCGCTATGGCAATGCGTTTTTGTACCTCTGATATGCATTTCCCGTCTGATGTAATGGAATAGCCCAGATATTTGAACTTGTTGACTTGTTTTACCTGTGCGCCATCACTTTGTAGTTTGCATGTTGGTGCTATAGGCTTTTTTGAGATCGTCATGCTTTCCGTTTTTGATATATTTAGAGCCAGTCCTTTCCTTTCACTTGCCTCCACAACAGTATTCAGTATCTCTTGGAGGGTCTGTTCTGACTGTGCCATTAGAACAATATCGTCAGCGTATCTTAGATTGTTGATATTGTGTCCGCCCAGCCATATTCCTCTCATGTCTTCGATGTTCCTTAGAATCATTTCACTGTATAAATTGAAGAGGTCTGGGGATAGGACACATCCCTGTCTCACTCCCCGCCTGATTGGAGTTTCTTCACTATACACACCATCTATTCTCACTGTGGCTGTCTGTTTCCAGTAGAGGTTGCTCAATATTCTAAGGTCCTTGCCATCAATATCCAGTTTGTTCAGAATTTGGAAAAGTTCTACATGCCTCACTTTGTCGAAGGCCTTAGAGTAGTCAATGAAGCAAAGGTAGATATCATTTTGCATTTCTATACACCTTTCTATTATCATGGTCATTGTGAATATGGCATTTATTGTTCCTTTATCAGCAACAAAACCAAATTGTGCTTCTGAGATCTCTGGTCTTATTTTATTTCTCAGCCTCACCAGGAGTATTTTCAGGAGGAGTTTCAATGTATGGCTCATGAGGCTTATCGTTCTGTGACTTTCATAATCAGTTGTTCCTGTTTTTTTGGGGAGTGTGATAAATGTGGAGCGAAGCATGTCAGCAGGTATGTTCCCGGTATCATAGATGTCATTCAGCAGTGAAGTAAGTTTCTGTGTTCCCCATTCTCCAAGGGCTTCATACACCTCTATGGGAATTTGATCGGGCCCTACAGCCTTTCCTTTGTTCATCGTTTTAATTGCTTCTTCGACTTCCGTATCCAGGATTGGCGGTCCTTCCATTGGTTTGGTACTCTCTGGTTGGTCTTCTCTGTCGTCATCAAACAATTCTTCAATATACTCAGACCACCTGTTGAGAATGTCTGCTGTTAAATATTCAGGTACCACAAAAAGCAGGTATCGAATTGGTATGGGAAGTATCGGTTCTTGTGACAACCCTAACCCTAATAGGAAACTTTGCTCTACTGACACAGTTATCATTCCGAAATGGTTGAGGGATTCTCTCAAAATAAATTTAAAGCAGTTTATTCTTCAACACCTCCATGGTTGGCAAGTGATGCAGATGCAGGTTGAGTGGGCCTGTAGCAGTCATGAAGTAGGTAGGCACTTGAATAATAACAATTCACATTACAATGACTTAAAAATCAGATGCACTCTTTATGCAAAAAATCAACAAACCACATAATTTTCAAACTTAAATCATGTCACAGACTCATTTTAACCTATGTCAAAAGTGGGATTCACTATGATGGAATGGGACCTTAAAGCTTACATATCACGTTTATAAATTCATCCGTTTTACTCCTTCAGTTGTGGTCTATATAAAGTGGAACAGCGATGCTTTTATTTGAATTCCTCATTTCGATAGCATTACAGGTCCCTCTTTTATACTTGTTCTGAGGTGCGGCTCAGAGCAAGCTGTTTTGGTCCAGTGTCTTTAAATGCAAATTAGATACTCCACACCCCACTCCCTCCAGACCGCAAGATGTGCGCTTCACTTTCCGGTTGACCTATTTGTAGTTTTTTTTTTAGCTGAGATAATGTTTACTTGCGCCTCAAACTTTTTGATTGATGAAAAGATGTTAATGGCAGAAGACTTGGTACATACATAACACGTAACAAAATAAATCCCCTCGCAATATTTATGAACACGTCTCGTAAACAAGCATTGCAGACAAGTTAACCAGTAAGCTAATGGTAACGTTAGCGAGAAGCTAACAAATGCATTGAACACATTATTGTGTTCCCCAAGAATAATACGGCACGTTTGATGCAATTCATCTGATACAACTACTCAAAATACACCCACAAGAAGTGAAAACAGAGCGCACAGCTCTAAAATCATCAGAAAGACTGACTACAATGCTATGAAAACGAGTGCATAGACACGCAATATTATTATACAAGTGAAATACAATTTATTATTTTTGTCATCTCAAGCTTACTGCTTTACTGTGTACGTCGTTTCCATAGATTGAAGGAACTGAACCATCAATGAAACAAAGTCTTTCGGTCAATCCTCTATACTGACAAAAAAAGACAAAAGACACTCATCGTTGAACAAGCAGGACTTTGCCTACAGATGTGGGAACACTGCTTGAAAAATTATCAGGCACTTGTTTGAGGTTCTGATGCTGGGGGATGGTGCATTGAGTTGTGTGGATTGGTGCATCCGACAACGGAACATTATGATCTCTCCACTTCGGCATCCTTGAGTTGTTTGGACTACAAAAGTCTCTCAGAGTAAAAAAGATGGCGGATTTGCAAAACCGTTTGACCACACCCATTACCTTGTTTGATTGTCCCACCCCAAAGGATGTGATATAATAGATGAAAAATACATAATAGAAAATGGAGAAAACTGAACGGAGTAAAGAATAGCCCCCAAAAAGATCATCAAAGTATCTCTGCAACACCTGGACGTATAATTACACTTTTCTTCAATCATAGAGACTCCAAGTGCCCAATAAAGTGAATATAAAAGCAAAAAAAAAATGGATTTTCCACGATATGTCTATCGGCAAATCGGAAACTTACTTTCAAGCTACAATAGATATTCTTCAGTTCTTGTGAAATGTTGAGACTGTTGCTACTTACTGTGTGTTTATCCTTTTAGTTACAAATGCGGACATTGCCTGTGACTACAAATCTTATCCAATTTACCCGTTTGCCTTTAGGACCCACACACATCATCTGGGTAAGTAATGCCCAAATATTTAAAAATATACACATACGTATATGCGCGAACATTTTATCTTTGAGGCAATAGGGAAGGATGCAATATTTGTCACTGTGCTTCTGAGTTCTCATTACTGTTGTGAATACAAAAATGTAGTCAGAGGCTTTTTGGGAAGTATAACATAAATCGACTATTGCCAGCAAAAAGGGACCATTTTGTCATGAATCTAGTGTTGACGCAGATGTAATTTTGTTTGGCTGATGAAACAATAATGAAAAGATGCATTGTGACCCAGTGGTACAAATTATTTTCTGGTATAATACTGTTTAAAGACCTACAGAGGTCACAAGCCCATTGCATTGTGAAAACACTACATAATTAGAAAGTTATTGTATTTTAATTAATCATTCATGACTTTACTACAAACATACAGCATTATTTACTTCCCATTTCTCCAATAGGAAAAGTGGTCAGTGGCTACAGGATTCGAAATGGAAAATGGAGCCTGATTGGGAGACAGTCTCCTCAACTACCACAGGTATTAAAAAAAAAAATCAGATGCAGTGATTGAAGATTGGGTGTACATTGTTTGGTTTTACTATGGGAAAAATGTCATACTGTGATTTCAAGTATATATATATTCTGGTCACCCAAACAATTTTGTGTTTTCCATGAAAAGCCACACTTATTCACCACCAAACGTTGTGAAATGAATAGAAAATAGAGTCAAGACATTGACAAGGTTAGAAATAATGATTTGTATTTGAAATAAGATTTTTTTTACATCAAACTTTGCTTTCGTCAAAGAATCCTCCATTTGCAGCAATTACGGCATTGCAGACCTTTGGCATTCTAGCTGTTAATTTGTTGAGGTAATCTGGAGAACTTGCACCCCACGTTTCCAGAAGCAGCTCCCACAAGTTGGATTGGTTGGATGGGCACTTCTTGCGTACCATACGGTCAAGCTGCTCCCACAACAGCTCAATGGGGTTCAGATCTGGTGACTGCACTGGCCACTCCATTACCGATAGAATACCAGCTGCCTGCTTCTGCTCTAAATAGTTCTCGCACATTTTGGAGGTGTGTTTGGGGTCATTGTCCTGTTGTAGGGTGAAATTGGCTCCAATCAAGCGCTGTCCACTGGGTATGGCATGGCGTTGCAAAATGGAGTGATAGCCTTGCTTATTCAGAATCCCTTTTACCCTATACAAATCTCCCACCTTACCAGCACCAAAGCAATCCCAGACCATCACATTACCTCCTCCATGCTTAACAGATGGCGTCAGGCATTCTTCCAGCATCTTTTCATTTGTTCTGCGTCTCACAAACATTCTTCTTTGTGATCCAAACACCTCAAACTTAGATTCATCCGTCCACAACACTTTTTTCCAGTCTTCCTCTGTCCAATGTCTGTGTTCTTTTGCCCATCTTAATATTTTTCTTTTGTTGGCCAGTCTCAGATATGGCTTTTTCTTTGCCACTCTGCCCTGAAGCCCAGAATCCCGCAGCCGCCTCTTCACTGTAGATGTTGACACTGGTGTTTTGCGGGTACTATTTAATGAAGATGCCAGTTGGGGACCTGTGAGGCGTCTGTTTCTCAAACTATAAACTCTAATGTACTTTTCTTCTTGCTCAGTTGTGCAACGCGGCCTCCCACTTCTTTTTCGACTCTGGTTAGAGCCTGTTTGTGCTGTCCTCTGAAGGGAGTAGTACACACCGTTGTAGGAAATCTTCAATTTCTTAGCAATTTCTCGCATGGAATAGCCTTCATTTTTAAGAACAAGAATAGACTGTCGAGTTTCAGATGAAAGTTCTCTTTTTCTGGCCATTTTGCGCGTTTAATTGACCCCACAAATGTGATGCTCCAGAAACTCAATCTGCTCACAGGAAGGTCAGTTTTGTAGCTTCTGTAACGAGCTAAACTGTTTTCAGATGTGTGAACATGATTGCACAAGGGTTTTCTAATCATCAATCAGCCTTCTGAGCCAATGAGCAAACATATTGTACCATTAGAACACTGTTGCTGGAATTGGGCCTCTATACACTGTTGGATTTTGTCCACAATTTAGGGAGCGCGTTATCTGCGCCTCACGGCAAAAGCCTTTGCCAATCACCTGTTATCCAATTTACTCACTGCGTGCTCGTTTGATTTCTTCAGATTTAGGAAAATGCAAAGACACTGAAGCAGAAATTAGACTTAGACAGATTGGTTGAGTTCAATCACAATTCTTGTTCAAAAAGCTCTGTTTTCAGGAAAGTACAATACAGCGCTGGGCCCTTCAAGAGCGGAAAGTCTCCATTCAGAAAAGGCAAAGTCCAAGGTTGTTAGATCAGTTTTATATTCAGTAGCACATTGTGGGCCGGGATTGATGGGCGATGAGTCTTCGGAGTGGGGCAAGTTCGAAGGAGTCTGCTTGCATGGGAGTGGTGCTGATTATGGGCGATTCGGTGTGGAGGTGGGGGGCTGTTGGTGTGTTTGTGTGGAGGGGGGCTGTTGTCTTCCATCCCGTCTTTCGGCCTTGGCGATCATCTTTGGCCGAGTCTTTGGGTGGCTCCTTCTGGCACCTGCTGGTTTTATCTCCACGTGACCTTCCTGTAAACATTCTTCTCCAATCTTGGACATACACTGCCGTACTGCTGGATTCTTTTAATTTTGTCATTTTGTACGAAATTATGTTAGCTTTTGGCTGTGACATCATTAATCTATTGCTGTTCTTTTGATACATCATGTCTTTGCTTATTCTTAGTTTAATCATGCTTCCAACCGTATCTTTTCTTTGTTAGGCAAACTATTTCCCTCTGTGCAGAGCGTTCAGTAGTAATCAAAAACTGGCGTCTAGCATTAGTCAAAACATAAGATACAATCAAGTACTGAACGGTCAAGACGACTCTGGCCGTGTCCATGATTCAGAGAAAAAAACATCAGGCATGCATTACACAGTTCCTTAAGGGTCATTAAGCTATTTAGGCAATATATCAAAAGTCATTTGTTATTTTAAAGTGCTCAGAAATATATATCAGATCATAAAGTTATAAAAACCTTTCTCATCCCCACTTATCAAAAATGTCTAGTTATGTCTTCTTTATTGATTTGGTGTGTAGGTATAATTATATGCTTAAAATGTTTCTTTTATTTATTTAATATGTGAATATACTTGTCTGCTTATGTACTTTATTCAATGAGGTATATATACATACATACATACATACATACATATATATATATATATATATATATATATATATATATATATATATATATATATATATATATATATATATATATATATATATATATGTGTATATATATATATATATATATATATATATGTGTATATATATATATATATATATATATACACATATATATATACACATATATACATACATACACACACATATATACATACATATATACATACACACACAGATACACACACATATATATATATATATATGTGTGTGTGTATCTGTGTATGTATGTATATATGTATGTATATATATATACATACGACGGTTATCAATTTTTATAAATTCATATGATGTGAATTTCTGGAATTTTTGGGGGGATTCTGTCTCTCACTGTTAGAATGTACAAATGATTAAAATAGTAGATCGTTGCATTCTTTGTAAGTGGGCAAACCTGCAAAATCAGCAAGGGGTCAAATACTTATTTCCCCCACTGTATGTATGTATGTATGTATGTATGTATATATGTATGTATGTACTATGTATATATGTATGTACTATGTATATATATATATATATATATATATATATATATATATATATATATATATATATATATATATATCCATCTTCTTCCGCTTATCCGGGGTCGGGTCGCGGGGGCAGCAGCTTTAAGAGGGACTCCCAGACTTCCCTCTCCCCAGCCACTTCATCCAGCTCATCCCGGGGATCCCAAGGCGTTCCCAGGCCAGCTGGGAGACATAGTCTCTCCTGCGCGTACTGGGTCGTCCCCGGGGTCTCCTACCGGCGGGACATGCCCGGAACACCTCCCCAGGGAGGCGTCCAGGAGGCATCCTAATGAGGTGCCCGAGCCACCTCATCTGGCTCCTCTCAACGTGGAGGAGCAGCGACTCTACTCCGAGTCTCTCCCGGATGACCGAGCTTCTCACCTTATCTCTAAGGGAGAGCCCGGACACTCTGCGGAGGAAACTCATTTTGGCCGCTTGTATCCTGGATCTCCTTCTTTCGGTCACGACCCATAGCTCGTGACCATAAGTGAGGGTAGGAGCATAGATCGACCGGTAAATCGAGAGCTTTGCCTTTTGGCTCAGCTCTCTCTTCACCACTACAGACCGGTACAGAGTCCGCATTACTGCCAACGCTACACCAATCCGCCTGTCGATCTCGCGCTCCATCCTCCCCTCATTCGTGAACAAGACCCCAAGATACTTGAACTCCTCCACTTGGGGCAGGATCTCATCCCCGATCCAGAGAGGGCATTCCACCCTTTTCCAACCGAGGACCATGGACTCGGATTTGGAGGTGCTGACCCTCATCCCGACCGCTTCACACTCGGCTGCAAACCGCTCCAGTGAAAGCTGGAGATCACGGCTTGAAGAAGCCAACAGCACCACGTCGTCTGCAAAAAGCAGAGACGTGATGCTGAGGTCCCCAAACCGGACACCCTCAACGCCTTGGCTGCGCCTAGAAATTCTGTCCTTAAAAATTATGAACAGAATCGGTGACAAAGGGCAGCCTTGGTGGAGTCCAACCCTCACTGGGAACGAATCCGACTTACTGCCAGAAATGTGAACTAAATTCTGGCATCGGTGATACAGGGACCAAACCGCCCTTATCAGTTGGTTCGGCACCCCGTACTGCCGAAGCACCCTCCACAGAACCTCCCAAGAGACACGGTCGTACGCCTTCTCCAAGTCCACAAAACACATGTGGACTGGGAACCACCCCAGTCTACCAATCCAGAGGCACCGTCCCCGATGTCCACGCAATGTTGTAGAGGCGTGTCAGCCAGGACAGCCCCACAACATCCAGAGCCTTTAAGAACTCCAGGCGGATCTCATCCACCCCCGGGGCCTTGCCACAGAAGATTTTTTTAACTACCTCAGTGACTTCGACCCCAGAGATTGGAGAGTCCGCATCAGAGTCTCCAGGCCCTGCTTCCACAATGGAAGGTGTGCAGGTGGAATTTAGGAGGTCTTCAAAGTATTCTCCCCACCGACTCACGACGTCCCGAGTCGAGGTCAGCAGCACGCCATCTCCACTGTTAGCAGTGTTGACGGTGCACTGCTTCTCCCCCCTGAGACGCCGGATGGTTGACCAGAATTTCCTCGAAGCCATCCGGAAGTCATTCTCCAAGGCCTCGCCAAACTCCTCCCACGCCCGGGTTTTTGCCTCAGCAACCGCCGAAGCGGCATTCCGCTTGGCCATCCGGTACTTGTCAGCTGCCTCCGAAGTCCCGCAGGCTAAAATGGCCTGATAGGATTCCTTCAGCTTGACGGCATCCCTTACCGCCGGTGTCCACCAGCGGGCTCGGGGATTGCCGCCACGACAGGCACCAACGACCTTACGGCCACAGCTCCGGTCGGCTGCCTCAACAATGGAGGTGCGGAACATGATCCACTCGGACTCAATGTCCCCCGCCTCCCCCGAGACGTGGGAAAAGCTCTGCCGGAGGTGGTAGTTGAAGCTCTTCCTGACAGGGGACTCTGCCAGATGTTCCCAGCAGACCCTCACAGAGTGTTTGGGCCTGCTAGGTCGGCCCAGCATCTTCCCCCACCATCGGAGCCAACCCACCACCAGGTGGTGATCAGTTGACAGCTCCGCCCCTCTCTTCACCCGAGTGTCCAAAATATGCGGCCGCAAATCCGATGACACGACTACAAAATCGATCATCGAACTGCGGCCTAGGGTGTCCTGGTGCCAAGTGCACACATGGACACCCTTATGTTTGAACATGGTGTTCATTAAAGAAAATCCGTGTCGAGCACAGAAGTCCAATAATAGAACACCACTTGGGTTCAGATCGGGGGGGCGTTCCTCCCAATCACGCCCTTCCAGGTCTCACTGTCAATGCCCACGTGAGCATTGAAGTCACACAGTAGAACAATGGAGTCCACAGAAGGAGCGCTCTCCAGTACTTCCTCCAGGGACTCCAAGAAGGGTGGGTACTCTGAGCTGCCGTTTGGTGCATAGACACAAACAACAGTCAGAACCCGTCCCCCCACCCGAAGGTGGAGGGAGGCTACCTTCGCGTTCACCGGGGTGAACCCCAATGTGCAGGCGCCCAGCTGGGGGCAATAAGTATACCCACACCTGCTCGACGCCTCTCACCATGGGCAACTCCAGAGTGGAAGAGAGTCCAGCCCCTCTCGAGAAGGCGCATTATGCATCACCGCATGCACTCGCTTCTTTCCTTTAAACTAAATAAAGTTTATTACCAGCAAAAATGAGTGGGGTGTCTGGACCAAGAAGCCAAACCAAAAATACTTTAATCCCATCGCTTGATTGACATACGGGTAAGCCTATCGCGAGACAAGCACAGTGAACCCCCCCCACCCCCACCCCACCGCAGCACATAACGCAAGCCCGTCATCAAAGCTAATCAACGCATTGCGCATCAACGCACGCACTTGCTTTTTTCTTTTAAATTAAAGAAAGTTTATGACCATAAAAAAGTGATGATAATGTTAACCTAAAAGACGTATTATTATTATTATTATTATTATTATTGTTATTATTATAGTAAATCGGTGTGCCATCAAGTCTCAGTATACAAATGCGCCTGCTCTGTGATTGTCTGAGGGGTCTGTTAAAAGAATATTGGGGAGTAAACAGCACCAGACAGGTCCGAGGTAAATTTGTGTTTAAAGTTTAAAGCAGCATCATGATATAAAAAGATACACAAGATTTAACTCATTCACTGCCAACCCAGTTAATATATTTGACGTCTATAACCGTCAATGGCATTGAATGAGGTAAACATCTCCCGGAGCACTGCTTGATCAGTCATATTGAAATGGAGATTGTATCAGACCACCGCAAACCTACCAAGATTCATCCGCCCCACTAAATTATTAGCCTAAACAAGGAAAGCACTGATCAGAGATGCAGCCAAGAGCCCCATAATAACTATGAATGAACTGCAGAGATCCACAGCTAAGGTTAGGTAATCTGTTTCTATGTAACATGTTAGTCGCATACTGAACACATCTTGCCGTTATGAAAGAATAGCAAGAAGAAAGCAATTTCACATAGAAAACCATTAAAAAGTTTGCCATAAGCTTCTTTGCAAATGGTTAAGGGGTAGGTAATACTTTTGATAGGCAAGGCACATGCACACACACACGCGCACACACACACACACGCACACGCACGTACACACCTACACGCACGCGCACGCACTCACACACACACACACGCACACACACACACACACACACACACACACACACACACTCACGCACACAAAAATACAACAATGTACCGCCATGTCCTGCTGTAATGGTTTTGGCAGGAATTCAAAAATATATTAATTCAGATAAATTATTCAGAAAGTCAGTTTAATCTGATGGCAGGTGATAAAAGCCCCAACTCAAATACATAGTTAATCGGTTTGACACATGGCTGCGCCACTGAGTGCATCATTCTCATGACAAAGAAAATAACTTACCACTCAAATGATCTACTGTAAAACCCTCTCTAGGCTTTCTATCCTACAAACCATGATGTGGATGTGCAGTATGGAGATATGCTCGCAGCCAGATGTATGTTCACTGGTGAAGGCAGAAGCAAAGAAACGTACATTGGGTAAGTTGTGCTCTGCATTCCATTCCAGTGATTGAACGATACAATGGGGAAGACAAAATATAAATTAATAATTTACCTGTGAAAGATTTCACTAACTGTGACCTGCAAATATAGTTAGTATAGTATGATAGCATTTTGGATAAAAGAGAAATCCTAATATACTGCACATTGTCATCGGCTGATTTATTTACATACATACATGCATTTTTATTAATGTGAATGGGTAATGTGTACATACAATAATTAATCAGAAGACATGAAGAGATGCTTTCACCAGATTTTGCATAACAATCATTTCCCTTTTGTAATCCAGCAATACATTTTTCTTCATATAACACACTAACATGCCTAACTATATTTACATTTGATTTTATTCTTTCTTTCTAATTTCTACCACAGGGGTTCCTCTGATGACGAAATGTGCAATTTCTATATTATGTACTACATGGAGAGCAAACATGCCATCCCATATATGAACTGCATGAAGCAAGGTTCTACCAAATTGTTTCAGCACATTCCACCTGAAGCCAATATTCCCATTGCTGTTAGTCCTGAAACTATGAACTCCATAATGCATATGGAACATTCAACAGGTACATTCCTAGTCTTTGCAATTTTATATGTCAATACTGCATGTGGTAAAATGTGATTCCAGTGTAACTGGAAAGTGTTCACAGTGCTTCACTTTTTACACATTTTAAAGTAAGACTAATTCCATCCAAGTAGATTAAAAAAACTAAATTGTACACCCAATACCATATAATGACATCTCAGTGATGATGATTTTTTTGTTCCAGTGAGCACAGTTGTGTCCATATCCATTAAGGAAAGTCATTATGAACTCTTTGTAATACTGGTCACCATTGTGAAATAAGCCAATGGGGGAGGAATCGCCTTTGTCGGATTGTTGAACACAGAAAATTGTCACAATGTCAGAGCTCCAGTGTTTATTTGGGGAAAGGGGAGAACATTAAGAAGGGCAGCAATCCACAAATTAGGGGCTGTATGTTAGATCCCATGGAGTTTGAGATCAGACTCAGATCTGACTCAGACTTGGACAATGGTGAATATTCTCAGCAAAACAATGACTAAAACACATTGTCAGAGTGCCCTCCGGGACAACTCTGTAAATGCCTGTGGGCAGCCTAGCTAGAGATCCAACTTTATAGAGCTTGAGTGGTGCCTCAAAGAGGAATGTGTAAAACTGGCCATATGTAAGTGTGCCGAACCTAATGTGGCATCATCAAAATATTCAAACAGCAGTGAGCAAAAGATAGGAATGTTTAGTGTTTTGTACAGTATTCACGTTTTATTTTTCAATAAATTCGTAAGAAAAAAACACATCTAATCAACCTTTTTCATGTTATCAAGAGTTCTTATATGAAGAATGCTGTAACATCAACATACACTGTGAATACTTTCCTAAGGCACTACCCATATTGTCCATACAGTTCTTGAAAATAATAAATACCGTAAGCTTAGTAACCTTATCATTCTCACCAACTCACTTTAAAGGACACCAAGATAGCTCATCGATGCCAGGCACAACTAGTGAAGAGCAGCCAGTTGATAAGGGTAAGCAAATAAACAACAAGGAGCAAATATACAAGAGTTCCAAGGCAAAACAGTTTTTTTTTTCAAATGTCTTTGCATCACAGAGAACTACTGTATTCTTTGTTGCATATTAGGAATAAATAAATTAATTAATATGTATTAGTAAATTAATACGATGTACATGAATACATCCATCCATCCATTTTCTGTACCGCTCTGTCCCCATGGGGGTCGCGGGCATGTTGGAGCCTATCCCAGCCGCCATCGGGCAGTAGGTGGGGGACACCCTGAACTGGTTGCCAGCCAATCGCAGGTCACACAGAGACGAGCAACCATCTCAAAGTCAAAGTCAGCTTTATTGTCAATTTCTTCACATGCCAAAGACACACAAAGAAACCGAAATTTCGTTCCCCGCTATCCCACGGTGACAAGACATGGCACACAATAGACAATCAAGTAAAACAACAGCGTGCTGAATAAATAACGAATAAATAACACAACAAATAAATAAGAGGAGCAAAAAGGAGCAAGTGAGCGTACAGCAGACATTCCAGAAAATAGCGCAAAAGTGCAGCACGCTACGCAGAAGGGGGTAGCGAGTTCAGGGTCCTAACAGCCTGGAGAATGAAGCTGTTGGCGAGTCTGGTGGTGCGGGAGCGCAGGCTCCCGTACCTCTTCCCAGAGGGCAGAAGGTCGAACAAAGAGTGAGCTGGGTAACTCACATCACTCACAATCGCGGTTGCCTTGCGGGTGAGATGGGAGGTGTAAATGTCCTTCAGGGAGGGGAGCGAAGCACCAACAATCTTACCAGCCGTATTCACTATGCGCTGCAGGGCCTTCAAGTTCTGGTCAGTGCAGCTACCACCCCAGACGGCGATGCAACTGGAGAGGACGCTCTCAATAGTGCCACGGTAGAATGTAGACAGGATTGCCTGAGGTGCACATGCACGCCTGAGTTTCCGCAGGAAGTACAGGCGGTGCTGAGCTTTCTTTGCCAGTGACGCGGTGTTTGCCGACCAGGAGAGGTCCTCACTGATGTGCACCCCCAGGAACTTGGTGCTGCTCACCCTCTCCACCACAGCACCGTCGATGATCAGCGGCTGGTGTTTTGCTTGACCCTTCTGGAAGTCAACAACGATTTCCTTGGTCTTATTGACGTTCAGCAGGAGGTTGTTGTCCCTGCACCACGTGGTCAGAAGGTCAACCTCCGACCTGTACCGAGTCTCGTCGCCCCCCGTGATGAGACCCACCAGAGTCGTGTCGTCAGCAAACTTCATTATGCGGTTGTCGCTGTAGGTCGCAGTGCAGTCATGCATCAGCAGGGTGAAGAGCAGTAGACTGAGCACGCAGCCCTGGGGGGCCCCCGTGCTCAGCGTGATGCTGGCGGAGATTTTGTCGCCAACACGCACCACCTGAGGCCTCTGACAGAGGAAGTCCAGTAGCCAGTTACAGAGGGAGGTACTGAGGCCCAGCTCGTCAAGTTTGCAGATGAGTCGCTGCGGCACAACGGTGTTGAAGGCAGAGCTGAAGTCCACAAACAGCAACCTCACATATGAGTCCTTTCTCTCCAGGTGGGTGAGGGCCGAGTGGAGGGCAGAGCAGATGGCATCCTCAGAGGACCGTTTGGCACGGTACGCAAACTGGAAAGGGTCAATGGTGGGGGGGAGAACGGATTTGATGTGCACCATGACAAGCCGCTCAAAGTACTTCATGATGATGGGCGTCAGTGCCACAGGGCGGTAGTCATTGAAGCAGGACGGTGCAGGTTTCTTCGGCACAGGAACGATGGTAGCAGCCTTGAAACACGAGGGGACGATGGCCTGCTGCAGGGAAACGTTAAAGATGTCTGTGAAGACACCCGACAGCTCCCCAGCGCAGTCCTTCAGCGCTCGACCTGGGATGTTGTCAGGGCCCGCCGCCTTATGGGTGTCAATAGCGGCAAGCGCCCTCCTCACTCCGTCGGCAGAGAGGCGCAGGGGCTGCACGTGTGGGGGGGGGGGAGTGGTCTTCAGCGGGCAAGTGCTGTTCTGGGCGTCGAAGCGAGCAAAGAAGCGGTTAAGATCGTTCAGCAGACGGACGTCGCCCTCACAGCTCCGCGGCGCGGGCTTGTAGACCGTGATGGTCTGAATGCCCTGCCAAAGGCTCCGTGTGTCCTTGCTGTCCTTGAAGTGGGTGGAGACCTTGCAAGAGAATGCCTTTTTTGCTTCTTTGATGCCCCGGGACAGGTCGGCCCTCGCTGTCCTCAAGCCAGCCTCATCCCCCGCCCTGAAAGCTTTGTCCCTGGCCCTCAGCAGTCTGAGGACAGCCCCTGTCAGCCACGGCTTCCAGTTCGCACGAGTGACGACGGATTTTGAGCGAGTCACATCATCGATGCACTTCGCGACGTAAGAGGAAACAGAGTCAGCATACTCCTCTACGTCCGTCCGATCGTTGTATGTGGCCGCCCGCTTAAACATGTCCCAGTCAGTAGTGCCAAAGCAGTCACGAAGGGCATCGGAGGCACCCTCGAACCCGCTTCCGAACCGGCCTGGATGCCTTTACCAATTGTCTGTATGCGGGCAAAAGCAAAACGGTGAGATGGTCGGAAAGCCCAAGATGGGGGAGGGGGGTGGCTTTGAAAGCTCCTTTATGCGCAGAGTAGACCAGGTCCAGGAAGCTGCACCCGCACTTGCACCTAGGGGGAAATTGGCCTACCAAGCATGTTTTTGGGATGTGGGAGGAAACCAGAGTGCCCGGAGAAAACCCACGCGGACAAGGGGAGATTATTGAATTTTTTTATTTTAGAAATTGTTTCATAGGTTGACTAGGGTTGCGGTATGCATCCACTAGCCAATAACCAATGAGCCCTCAGTAAACAATTGCGTTTCTCAACCTATCTCCTATAAAAGTGATCAGAACTGACTAAAGTTTGATCTAACACATTGCTTACTTGCTTACGTGCTTACTTATGTTTCCCTTCCATATCGATCCGTAAATTTACTCGAAACATTAATGGAGCAGCCTATTTTGAAATGAAATAGCCTTGTGCGTATAGCACCTATCATAATAGCATTAGCCACCCGCAAACTCCCATGAGCCTCAGCTTGCAGACTCCCATGAGCCTCAGCAAAGTGTCGTGGCAGCTCCCTGTAAACAATCATGTTTCTCAAACTTTCTCCCATAAAAGTGATTGGAACCGACTAATGACTGATTTAACACATTGGTGCTGCTTATTTATGATTCCGTTGGATATTGATCCGTAAACGTACTCGAAAACATTAACGGAACAGCCTATTTCGAAATGAAATAGCCTCGCGGGTACAACAGCTATTCAGTGATGCCCCCTAACCACGGTTGCCGTAATGCTGGGAAGCGATGCGACCTTGTAATTTACTAGTTGTACTAAAACATACTGAAACATTTTGGCAGAGCGCTGTGTACAACCAGTATGGATCACCAAATTCATCAATTGATTATAAGGCGTACTGTGGGTTTTTGAGTAAATTTCAAGTTTTTAAGTGCACCTAATAGTGTGGAAAGTACGGTAAGTAATAAAATGTATAAAATCCCACATTCTATTAAATCTGTGTCAGTAAACATGACACGGGAGTCACTCATCCTTTTAGAATTGTGCAACTTCTGTCTTAAAGGTTACGCAATAATGTTGGACATTATGGCTATTTTCCATAAAACAATTACTTCACCAAACTAGGAGGGTTGAAAAGCTGTACATAATTATTTTTTCCAACATCCAACAGGTTCTCCCGGATACAATCGCTGGCGTTTGTGACCATACATTTTCATCACACATTCTTTGTATTAAAAACGAGTTTGCTCTTTTCAGAAATATGACTTGCTTTGTAATGTTTCTCTAATTTGTGACAGACTATCTTTTCCATTCATCTTTGTCCTTTTCTGCCAGTTTTCCTGGGCCACATTTACATGAGAAATACGCCTTGTGTTTTCATGAAATTTCTCATACAGATCACAAAATGGTCTTAAAATGGTAAACTTTTACATAGACTGCAAAAAAAAAAAACTCAATCAAGAAATATCTCCATCTTTGAGTTGAGGATTGTTAGTGGAGTAGTATGTCCACACTGGACTTAAATTTCCACTTTCCACTCAGGACATGTATTGCCACTTAAATTTCCACCTTCCACTCTGGAGCTGTATTGCCAGTATTAACTTTTTTGATTCTTTTTTTTTTGCTTGTTTTTTTTACTACTGTTCATACGGCAACAATAATGTGTCCAAGTTTAGGGGTGGGTCCAATTTGAGACACTGTTTTGTCAAGTTTGTTCTATTTTTGTTTAAAAACCTTTGCGTAAATGGCCCATGAATCTACTCTGGTTTTCTATAAGTAAATAGGATGTGATAAATCTCCTCATGACCTGCAATAGGAAATGTCTGCCTGTGATAAAGGACTTTAAGTTGCTGCAGCATTGCACTTGTTATGCAGTCAGAAGGTTGATTCTGAATTCTGTTGATTTCAATAATTGAATTAATGATTTTACATTTGTTTTATGCAGCATTTTCTCATTTCAATTAATTGAAAATATATTTTTTTAAACAGCTGACTAACACCTCTGCCTCTGTGCAAAGCTAAACAAGCCTCTGTGTCAAAGCTTACTCTGTTCTTATCTTTTTATATTTCCTTCCTTTCCTTTGCCGTTTGTGCAGGTGACCTCTATTCTCTAATGTCCAAGTTGCTAGGCCAAAACAAGGATGTAGTACACATTCATAAGTACAACCCCAGTAAGATACAGAGGGTCCAGCCAGAGCTGGTGTCTCAGATTCATAGCTTAATAAAAAAGAAAAACTTGGGCTCTCCTGGTGCTCCACTAGCTCTCCAAACCAACAGGCATCCTGTTTTGATGAGGGACAGAGTCCACAAATTCCATCAGCTTGAGGCGGTGCCCAAGCTGACAAAAAGCAAACTGCTGTCTCAAAGACAAGGTGGGTGTATGGGTGTAGGAATTCAAATAATCAGTCATACCTTTTGTAGTATTCAAACATATCTTCGAGACTGTGCTATACATCAAAGTTCTTGTCTCTTCTATACGTGATGTTCATTATCTTTCTCGTTTCCACTCCTGTTTCCTTCCTTTTTCATCTTTCCTCTGCCTGGATCATAAAGAGAATATTATGATACTGCATGTTAATTTTCCACTTTTGTGGTTTGATTTTAAACATGCTTTTTCTGTAATAGGTTTATTTGAATTATTATTATTATTATTATTATTCGTAGTAGTAGTAGTAGTGGTAGTAGTGGTAGTAGTAGTAATAGTAGTACCGTATTTTCCGAACTTTCAGTCGCACCGAAATATAAGTCGCACCAGCCATAAAATCCATAATAAAGAATGAAAATACATATATAAGTCACACCGGTGTATAGGTTGCATTTTTGGGGGAAATGTATTTGATAAAATCCAACACCAAGAGCAGACATGTCATCTTGAAAGGCAATTTAAAATAAAAATAGAATAGGCAACAAGAGGCTGAACGGAGTGGTATGCTAATGTTACATAAACACATAAACAAGGAACTGAGAACGTGTCTAACGTAACATATTAAGAGTTATTCAAATAACTATAGCATAAATAACATGCTAACAAGATCATCGAACCATCACTCCATATCATTAAATCCGTCGAAGTCCTCTGTGTCACTTATAAACAACTCTGCTGACTCCGGAAGTAGATGCGGTGCTGACGTCAGACTCATCGTCAGTTGCAGTTCCAATTATTCCACAGGCCTATACTATATCTAAACTACGTATCAAATAACTAGAACATATAAATAACAAGTTTATCGAACCATCCACGTCACTCCAAATCATTAAATCCATCGAAATCTTTGTCGTCTGTGTCACTTATAAACAACTCTTCTGACTCCGGAAGTAGATGTGGTGCTGACGTCAGACTCATTGTCAGTTGCAGTTCCAATTATTCCACAGGCCTATAGAACTATATATAAACTATATATCAAATAACTATAACATTATCAAATCATTAAATCCAACTTGTAAACAACTCCGCAAACCCCGGAAGTAGAAGATGCAGCGCTTCCTCTTCTACGTGGCGTACGTCAGATTCATCGTCAGTTCCAGTTATTCCGCAGGCCTAGAGCGCCCTCATGTGGTTAAGTGTGAAAATAACACGTGAAATGATATACAGTCAAACCTCGGTTTTCAACCACAATCCGTTCCAGAAGGCGGTTCGAGAAGTGAATCGGTCGAATTCCGAATCTATTTTTCCCATTACAAATAATTGAAAAATAATTTTAATCCGACTAAAAAAACCCGCCTTTTTTAAGCATTTTTTTCATTTGCGCATTTTTGTCCGATCACGCAACTGCAGCGCACCGCCAAACGCGTAACCATAGCGCACCGCCGACTGTGCAACTGCACCGCCCTGGTCGCATTATTGTGACAGAGCCGTCGCTGAAATTTAGAAAATATTTTGTATTATTTTTTAAGTCCTGATGTACTTTCCAAAATTTAAGTGGACCTCAGTGCGCAGGGAGCTTAATTTGGTCTGATCGCGCAACCACAGCGTGCCGGGTGCTCACTGTCGCATTGCTTTAAGAGCATTTTTGTGTTTTAGGATGGCTTTACTGCTCCCACTTGCTTTCTTTGAAGGCATGATTAGGGGTTAATACAATCCTCAAAGTAACGAAAATACAATAACGAACGGAGTCAGTCGGCATCCGGGCCGCGCGGTCGGGTTTTCTCGGGTCCTTTCGGCTCATCTCGCGAGGTTCGACCTCCGAATTTTGTTCGACAACCGAAGCAAAAAAATCTAAAATGTTTCGTTCGAATTCCGATTTGTTGAAGAACCGGGACTTTCGAAAACCGAGGTTTGACTGTTAATAATTTCACACATAAGTTGCTCCTGAGTATAACTCGCCAAACTATGAAAAACACTGCGATTTATAGTCCAGAAAATACGCTAGGCTGTTGTTTTTTATTCTGCTTGACTTTAGTAGGATGATGGGTAACCCGAGACTTGTCATCAAGGAAAAGGACATGAGACAATCAACCATTCACACTCAGTACATCTATGGGCTATTTAAAGTCTTTAATTAACCAAAAAAACAGGTAGCTTGAGAAAACCCAGTATAGGGAAGACATTTAGTACTATTATTATTATCAAGCTTGAAAATAATAATGTCCCTCATGTCTGTAATTTTATTCTATCTACAAATTGTAACTATTTGTTTAGATATCCATCTGGAGCAAGACCCACTGTGGCCACAGAATTCTCTTCAGCTGGGTCAGGTGTCAGGACTTGCCATTGACTCAGATTCCAATCTGGTCATTTTCCACAGAGGTGATCACCAGTGGGGACCAGAGTAAGTTTTTTTTTTTAAAACAAACAAGCAATATATTGCTATCAAGCGATTAAAATATCGCAATTGATACATTTTTTGGGATTCATGTGATTACGTTTTATTTCTCATAAAAAATCCCTTCATTTTTTTTCTGATCCGTTTTTTCTAGCAAATTTTGATACCTTTAAGACGAAAAAGAGGATTGATTTTCCTATGCGGACACATTTTTTATTGAATTGGATTGAATTTATAAAGTCACACAAACAGCCCCTCAATGGTCCATTCTAAGAATTGACAATTTGGGCAATATAAAAAAATATATCATGCATACGAAATGTAAACAAAGACTCAGCCTCATAGTGCAACAAACCATTTTTAAAGTTTGTTTTGAACTATTACCTATTAACCCTGTTTTTTGATTTCTCAAAGAATGAACAGACCATTCGCCATGATGCTTTTATTTCTAAAAACGGATGAAATGTCTGCACAAGCCAAGAGTAGTTTCACCACTGTGGTGTATACTTGATGTTTATTTACGGTATCGCAAGATCTGGTGAGGTGTTATAGTTTTTTTGCGGCAACGGTACGTGAAAAGAGTACAAGTTTTCTTAGGCCAAAATAAGCCTTAATTGCATGATTAAAAAATGAATGACATTAAATATGGGTTGGATTAAACACGTTAATAACTCGATTAACTGACACCACTAATATTATACAGGCTATATACACATACAGGGTTCATTAAAAATTGTGCACCAACAGTTTATTGGGGGGGGGTTATGTTCCGGGAAAATTTTGAACATGTTCAAAATTCCCTTGTACAGATGAACATTTGAGACTGAATGAACACTGACAAGAACCTTTGGAAGCAAATACTAACACTGTCTTGTGAAGAATCTATGAAACTGATTTTTTTTCTTGTCCATCTTATTTTTAGTTCTTTTGACAGCCAAGCTGTATATCAGCAGAGGTTCCTTGGCCCTATTCAACAGTCCACTATTTTGGTTGTTAACAGAGAGAATGGAAACATCCTCAAGGCTTCTGGAAGAAATATGTAAGTCATACTGAGACTTAAAACAATATTTAGTAAGATTCTTCCTATCATGTTTTGGGTCAAGTGAATGCGAGAGGCTGTCCCAGATAATTCTCAGACTGAGAAGGAGAGTACACCAGTCTACAAGGCTGACACGCAGTCAAACGAATATTTTACACTTGACACACGAGAGTAAAATTGCTGGTTCCCCTCTATTATTATTCCGGACTTGTGTTAAATAAACAAATGATAGATCATATAAAGGCTTATCTGTTTTTCAATGGCCAATTTCTAAACGGGAAACGCCCTGCTCCCGTTCATGCAGACAGTGACTCTGTCTCCCCGTGGATGGAAGAGAGATGTGAATATCTGAGAATTGTGTCTCTGTGTGGATCTCTTGAAAACGGCATGATGCTTGTGTCAAAAATGAATACACGTGTTCGTTGATTCACAAACGCATGAATATTTACAAATGATAAACGCACAGACAAAAATGAAAAAAAAACTGAAAATCACATATTTGTATCATGCATCGGAAAAAAAACGTGTGAAAATCACAAATATGATTGTAGATCCAAAAATCACGTGATAATCACAAATTTATGTATGTAGGATCTGAAAAACGTGAAAATTGTAGATATATTTGTGTGAACAATTTTGAACAATATACGTATATATTTAAACTGTCATACTATATATAAATGTAACCTTATTTGGATTATTTGGATTATTTTATCACTTTGTAAAGGTTAATTTTTTTTTGCAATTTTGCAGATTTTACTTACCTCATGGAATAACAACGGACAAGGACAATAACTACTGGGTAACTGATGTGGCTCTTCATCAGGTAAAAGCAATTCAACCATTTGCTTAAACGTTTTATTAACTTGTGTTAGTTTTACATATCTATCTACTTTAACTTTTGTGCATATCAGCTACCGTATTTTCCGCACTATTAGGCGCACGTGAAATTTACTCAAAAACCCACAGTGCGCCTTATAATGCAGAGTGCCTTATATATGAATCAATTGATGAATTTGTTGATCCATACTGGTTGTACACAGCGCTCTGCCAAAATGTTTCAGTATGTTTTAGTACGACTAGTAAATTACAAGGTCGCATCGCTTCCCAGCATTACGGCAACCATGGTCAGGGGGCGTCACTGAATAGCTGTTGTACCCGCAAGGCTATTTCATTTCAAAATAGGCTGTTCCGTTAATGTTTTCGAGTACGTTTACGGATCAATATCCAACAGAATCATAAATAAGCAGCACCAATGTGTTAAATCAGTCTTTAGTCGATTGCGATCGCTTTTATGGAAGAGAGTTTGAGAAACGTGATTGTTTACAGAGAGCTGCCACGACACTTTGCTGAGGCTCGTGGGAGTCTGCGAGCTAAGGCTCATGGGAGTTTGCGGGTGGCTAATGCTATAATGATAGCTGCTATACGCACAAGGCTATTTCATTTCAAAATAGGCTGCTACATTAATGTTTCGAGTAAATTTACGGATCGATATGGAAGGGAAACATAAGTAAGCAGTACCAATGTGTTGATCGAACTTTAGTCAGTTCCAATCATTTTATAGGAGATAGTTTGAGAAACGCAATTGTTTACAGGGGGCTGCCACGACACTTTGCTGAGGCTCATGGGAGTCTGCGAGCTGAGGCTCATGGGAGTTTGCGGGTGGCTAATGCTATAATAATAGCTGCTATACGCACGAGGCCATTTCATTTCAAAATAGGCTGCTCCGTTAATGTTCCGAGTAGATTTATGGATCGATATGGAAGGGAAACATAAGTAAGCAGTACCAATGTGTTAGATCGAACTTTAGTCAGTTCCTATCACTTTAATAGGAGATAGTTTGAGAAACGCAATTGTTTACTGAGAGCTCATTGGTTATTGGCTAGTGGATGCATACCGCAACCCTAGTCAACCTCAGTTTGTTGCAGTATAGCTTCTATTTTATGCGCCTTTTAATCCGGTGCGCCCTATGTATGAAATAATTTCTAAAATAAAAAATTCAATGAGGGTGCGCCTTATAATCCAGTGCGCCTTATGGTGCGAAAATTACGGTACTTATGTAGCTGAATAAAAAAGGGCATAAAGTACGTTTTATGTAAAATATTGTCTTCAATAACACGATTATGCTAATCATTTACAGTAAGTAGTTATTCCAACAAAGTGATAGAATCAGATTGTTTTGTTTTATTATTTTATTATTTTCTGCAAATAATAAAAATTGAAAAGTTTTGGAAGAAGAAATCAATAAAATGCTCTCTCTTACACTCTTTGCACTTAGGTCTTAAAAATGAGCAGTGATGGTAGTGATACAATCTTGCTGTCTCTGGGAGAGGCTTTCACACCAGAAAGTGACCATAACCATTTTTGTCAGCCCACTGATGTGGCAGTAGATTATGAAACTGGGAATATTTTTGTGTCTGATGGCTACTGTAATGCAAGGATACTGAAATTTTCTGCTGATGGAAGATACCTTTCAGAGTGGGGAGCTGGTAAGAACATGAACATCACAGTATCAATAGAACAAAGACTCTATTTAAGCATAACCAATAGCGAGCAACCTGTTGTGGTTATGTCAGTTTCAGTTTTCTTTCTTTGATTTACAAAGATTTACCAAGGCACGTCACATCAGGAGCATGGCTAAAACCTTGCCAATTTAAATGGTCCTTATGTACGTAAAGTACCTTGGCTGTGGATTGGAGTTTGATAAAGGAAAGTGATGTCATGATAATCATTAAGAATCCTGTCATCTAGGCTCATCAGACCGGAGAAGGCGTACGCCGTTCCGGATCCCACATAGCCTTGCATTTCTGCCTGAGAAAAATGAATTGTGTGTGGCTGACCGGGAGAATGGACGCATCCAGTGCTTCATAGCTCAAACTGGAGAGTTTGTTAAGGAAATTAAAAAAGAAGAGTTTGGTGAAAGTGTCTATGCCATCACTTTCAGTCCGGCTGGAGGTGAGTTCACAAACCGGGACATAGAGCTTTCTTTGATTTGTGTTTTACGCCCTTACTCTTCAGGACATTCCAAATGGTTGTGTTGACTGATTTTTCAATTTCTCTTCTGTTATCAAAATCTCGTCTTCATCGGTAAAATCCAAATACCGTAATTTTCGGACTATACGTCGCGTTTTATTTCATAGTTTGGGTGGAGGGGCGACTTATATTCGCAAATTTTCAAAATTCAAAAATCCGTGATGTAGTGAAACCTCAATAAACGAACCGCGATGTAGCAAGGGATTACTGTCATTTGACCTGCAAGTGACATCAGCAGCGCGGCGGTTGTTTACATAAGATTCAAGATTCAAGAGTTTTTTATTCGCCATGTTTGAGCGTGCCAAACAAGGAATTTGACTTCGGTAAATCACAGCCTCTGTTCAACATTTAGGTGACTAACAACAACACTCAGGACATGTGAAGAACGAAAGATATTCTCAAACACCCCCTGATCTTAAACTCCCAAGAGGGCAAGGAAAAACTCAAAACTCCAGCTAGGGGAAATGAGAAACCTTGAGAAGAGACCACAGATGGGAGGGTCCCTCTTCTAGGATGACCAGGCTGCAATGGATGCAGAGAGGACACATAGTACAAACAGTGTAGACAAAAAAGGTGTGGCAAGCGGGATGTTATTGCACAGTAATGACTCTGAGACTCTAAGAGTGGTGTGAGTTCATCAGAGCGACAGCCTGGGGGAAGAAGCTGTCTCTGTGTCTGCTGGTTTTAGTGTACAGAGCTCTATAACGGCGTCCGGAGGGGAGTAGTTCAAACAGGCTGCAACCTGGGTGCGAAGGGTCTGTTGAGATGTTACTTGCACGTTTCCTGGTCCTGGACAGGTACAAGTCTTGGATAGATGGGAGGTTGATTCCAATTATCTTTTCTGCAGTCCTTATTGTCCGTTGCAGTCTGTGCTTGTCTTGTTTGGAGGCCGATCCAAACCAGACAGTGATGGAGGTGCAGAGGACAGACTGGATGATGGCAGTGTAGAAGGTCTTCAGCAGCTCCCGTGGCAGGTTGAACTTCTTGAGCTGTCTCAGGAAGTACAGCCTCTGCTGGGCCTTCTTCCGGACAGAGTCTATGTGGCCGGTCCATTTCAGGTCCCGAGAGATTGTGGTTCCCAGGAACTTGAAGGTGTCTGTGGAGAGAATAGTATTACTGCGGATAGTGAGGGGTGAAAGTGGTGAAGGGCCTCGCCTGAAGTCCACTGTCATCTCCACGGTCTTGAGCGGGTTCAGGTCCAGGTGGTTTTGGCTGCACCAGTGGACCAGCCGCTCCACCTCCTGTCTGTACGCAGTCTCATCACCGTTCTGGATCAGTCCGATGAGAGTGGTGTCGTCTGCATACTTCAGGAGCTTCACGGAAGAGTCACTTGCGGAGAAATCGTTGGTGTAGAGGGAGAAGAGCAGTGGGGAGAGGACGCATCCCTGAGGGGCTCCAGTGTTGGTGGTCAGGGTGTCAGATGTGATGCTCCCCAGCCTCACACGCTGTCTCCTGTTGGTCAGGAAGCTGGTGATCCACTGACAGGTGGAGGCAGGCACCGCAAGCTGGATGAGCTTCTGTTGGAGGATGTCAGGAGCGATGGTGTTGAACGCCGAGCTGAAGTCCACAAACAGGATCCTGGCGTACTTTCCTGGGGTGTCCAGGTGTTGCAGGATGTAGTGCAGTCCCATGTTGACCGCATCATCTACCGACCTGTTTGCCCGGTAGGCAAACTGGAGGGGGTCCAGCAGGGGGCCCGTGACATCCTTCAGGTGGTTCAGTACTAACCTCTCGAAAGATTTCATGACCACAGATGTCAGTGCAACAGGTCTATAGTCAGAGAGGAGAAAGGATTCTATCACGGGATGACGAAGATGACGAAGGGCCCCACATTTGAAGGATTTAATGATTTGGAGTGACACAAGGTTTGAAAAATGTATTTATGTTATAGTTATTTGATATATTTTATTTCGGGTAGCAACTTGTATATGTTTTTATCATTACAGTTCAGTAGTTGTTGGCTCGTTGAACTCTTGCTTTGTTAAATAAAGAGCTGTTTACCAAACCCACGTGTTTCCTGGTACTTTGTTAACGCTACAATATAGTTGTATACTAGATCTGTGCGGCGCGCACGCGGCGTTGTTGACAAAGGACGAGGAATTTGATCGATGGATTTAATGATTAGGAGTGACACAGATGGTTTGATAATATTGTTGTTATATGATAGTTATTTGAAATATACTTTATATATCGTTATATGGGTCTGTGGAATAATTAGAAATGCAACTTACGAGTCCGATGTCAACGGCGCATATGTGGCGCATACGCGGCGTTGTTTACATAAAGGACGATCGATGGATTTAATGAATTGGAGTGACACAGATGGTTTGATAAACGTGTTATTTATGTAATACTTATTTGAATAATTCTGAATGTTACTCAGGCCCGTTCTCAGCTCCTCGTTTGTGTATATGTCACGTTAGCATACCGTATCGTTTAGCCTGTTGTTGCTGGTTCATGTCTGTTCTTGGTGTTGGATTTTGACAAATAAATTTGCCCCAAAAGTGCGACTTATACTCCGGTGCGACTTATATATGTTTTTTTTTCACTGTATTGTGCATTTTATGGCTTGTGCGACTTATACTCTGGTGCGACTTTTAGTTAAAAAATGACGGTACATAAGTGAGTGTGGAACTTGAATGGTATTTGTTTACATAATGTATTAGGACACACCTGGGCAAAGTGTGGTTCCTGTACTTTTGCTTGTATAAAAATAATTAGCAGCTTCAAATAACAACTCTGTCTTCTAAGTTGTGTATCATATCTTAATCGACAGTAACTACTGCAACTGAAAATGTTTGTCTCTTGTCTCATATTCACCACTGGTTGTACTTCGCACATCAAATGTATCAAATGTTTTGTGTCCATAGCAAAAATTGACAATTTGGTCTCATGGTTTATGTAAACTGCAATGTCAGACAGCCATATAGGGGTATTGGAAAAAAAAAATAATGATAATGATTTTTGATAATCGAGTAAGCATTTTGATACTTTTTTATGTATTTATTAAATGTACTAAATTGGCCAAACCCTTAACTGATTATATTTGTGTTGAATCAAAACAAAACCTTTGCATTTATTTTGGAAAACAATGATCAGCATTTTTATGAACCAAAACAGTAACTGAATTTCAATTGTTACAAATTGTTAGTACAGAAAATAGAAATTGATGTCCTGTTTTTGAATAAAGGAATGGATGACAGCTGGCGCCACTCAGGGTAAGCCAGTTGGTGTCTAATTATTTTCTTATATGCGCCCTTTTATTATTTAGGAGCTGAGTGGAGGGATGGTATACTACCGTATTTATTCTAATTATCGCCCATATTCTAATAATCGCCCAGTGTGTGTTAGCGATGACAAATAAAAAACATTGATACCTCTAATTATCGCCCATGCTGATAAAAATTCCCCCCAAAACTTACGTTTTCCTCCGCGACCGCATGCCGACGTCATTGCGCAAGTTTAAATATGACTGATTTGACAGCACGTCGAATGTCCCTTTTAAATTGTTTTTCTCCATAAACTGATACAATTACACTCGTCACTCCGCTACAGTATCCATAATCTTTTAATGTGCTTGTCTGCAGGTGAAGATGGCATAATCTTTGCAGTAAATGGAAACTCTCTGTCTGAAAACGTTTCTCCTCCAACTGGTTTTGCAATAAATTATGGAACTAAGGACATTCTGGATACCTTCGCCCCAAAGAAAAGGGTAAACAAACCTTTATACGCACATAAATGTATGTATGGATCAAAGTCAAAGTCAAAGTCAGCTTTATTGTCAATTTCTCCACATGCCAAAGACACACAAAGAAACCGAAATTTCGTTCCCCCCTATCCCACGGTGACAAGACATGGCTCACAACAGACAAACAAGTAAACAAGTATAACAAAAGCGTGCTGAATAAATAATGAATAAATAACACAACAATAAATAAATAAATAAGAGGAGCAGGAAAAAAAGGAGCAAGTGCGCGTACAGCAGACATTCCCGAAAATAGCGCAACAGTGCCACACGCTACACAGAAGGGGGTAGCGAGTTCAGGGCCCTAACAGCCTGGAGAAAGAAGCTGTTGGCAAGTCTGGTGGTGCGGGAGCGCAGGCTCCTGTACCTCTTCCCAGAGGGCAGAAGGTCAAACAAAGAGTGAGCCGGGTGACTCACATCTCTGGCAATCGAGGTTGCCTTGCGGGCGAGATGGGAGGTGTAAATGTCCTTCAGGGAGGGGAGCGAAGCACCAATAATCTTACCAGCCGTATTCACTATGCGCTGCAGGGCCTTCAAGTTCTGTTCAGTGCAGTTACCACCCCAGACAGCGATGCAACTGGTGAGGACGCTCTCAATGGTGCCACGGTAGAATGTAGACAGGACTGCCTGAGGAGCACATGCACGCCTGAGCTTCCGCAGGAAGTACAGGCGGCGCTGAGCTTTCTTTGCCAGTGACGAGGTGTTTGCGGACCAGGAGAGGTCCTCACTGATGTGCACCCCCAGGAACTTGGTGCAGCTCACCCTCTCTACCACAGCACCGTCGATGATCAGCGGCAGGTGTGTTGTGTGACCCTTCCGGAAGTCAACAGTGGTCTTATTGACGTTCAGCAGGAGGTTGTTGTCCCTGCACCACGTGGTCAGAAGGTCAACTTCCGACCTGTACCGAGTCTCGTCGCCCTTCGTGATGAGACCCACCAGAGTCGTGTCGTCAGCAAACTTCACTATGCGGTTGTCGCTGTAGGTCGCAGTGCAGTCATGCGTCAGCAGGGTGAAGAGTAATGGACTGAGCACGCAGCCCTGGGGGGCCCCCGTGCTCAGCGTGATGCTGGCGGAGATTTTGTCGCCAACACGCACCACCTGAGGCCTCTGACAGAGGAAATCCAGTATCCAGTTGCAGAGGGAGGTACTGAGGCCCAGCTCGTCGAGTTTGCAGATGAGTCGCTGCGGCACAATGGTGTTGAAGGCAGAGCTGAAGTCCACAAACAGCAACCTCACATATGAGTCCTTTCTCTCCAGATGGGTGAGGGCATCAATTGTATCAATTGTTGGATTTATTATTACAGTTAAGATTATAAAGTCACCGTCCTTTTATTGTATTTCAACAACCACATTAACACCGATTATCCAGCCATAATACTGTTGGAAGGGCTTATCATGAGTCACTCAAGCGAATGGTCTGTGAAATCCTGCATACCGGGTGACCATCCGATGCCTGTCGGCTGCCTCCGGAGTCCCACAGGCCAAAACAGCCCAATAGGACCCCTTCGCTTGTACCAGAACCCGAACTGTGTGTGGAGGCAGGACTTTTCTGCCTCGCACACCAGCTCGGGCTCATTTCCAGCTAGAGAGGTGACATTCCGTGTCCCAAGAGCCAGTTTCTGAAGCTGGGGATCAGACCACTAAGGTCCCCGCCTTTGACCGCCGCCCAGCTCTCTTTGTACCCGACCCCTTTGGCCCCTCCCACAGGTGGTGAGCCCTTGGGAAGGGGGAAACACTTTTCGGGCTGTGCCCAGCCGGGCCCCATGGGCGAAGGCCCAGCCACCAGACGCTCGCCTTCGAGTCCCAACTCCAGGGGAAAATAACTTATTTTCATTAAATATGCTATGATTTTACTGCTCCAGCATACGTAATATTAAATTACACTGTATGTGATCCCTGAAGGTTTGACACAAATTATTTTGATTGCATTGCTTGTCTTCCCAGTAATAGTCTTGTTGGCTTCGTTATCAACACAATTTAGAGGGATGATTTTATACGAATTTTTGCAGCATTTAGTTCTGAAGCTAGCACTGACTGTAACCAGAAATGTACGTACATATTTGATTGGGAAGCACAATGAGGAACACTGCAGGGCTAAAACCCGCAAACCAAATTGAAGGTCAAACTCAAAACAAAATGTCCCCAAATAGCAAATGTTGATAATAGCAACTTAAAAATAATATGCAACCTAATAACATTCTGCTTTGGATCTGCTATACCTGTGTTGATATAGTTTAGTGTATTTGTTTCACATTATATTGAAATTCATTTTCAGGAGTTTAAAATGCCTCACGACATTGCCGTAACCAAAAACGGTAGTGTCTTTGTGGGGGATGCAGCCAGCATGACTGTTTTCAAATTTACAGCTGAAAGTAAGTACTACTACATTTACCACAACTCTACTTTTTTGTCATTCCACATTAATTGACATTGTTAATACTTTTGTTTGCTGTCCCAGAGGCACATCGTTCTGTCAAGAAGGCTGGTATTGAAGTTCAAGAACTTGAAGGTAAGTTTGAAAATACTTGTTATGCAAATGTCGTTCTGAACGTCGTCATACCTCTTGAGGTTTTCCACATCTGAGGTTAATAATCACCCCTCTCCCCTCCTTAGTGGGTTTTTCTTTTTTTTTTTTGCATTTTCTAAGATTTAATAAAATAGGTTATGGTTCATGCTGAATTAAAATCACATTGATGTCAATATCAGCTTATACTCAAGGCTGCACTCTCTGTATCATATTGTAAGTGAAAACATTATTGGGACATTCTTATAAATACTGCTGCTGCAAAGCCCTGGTTTGTTAGAGAATCGAAATTGACCAATAATTTTTATTCTGGGCCAATGCAGATTGTTAGTACTCAAGGATGCCAATAACCAATATTTGGAGCTGATATTACTTTTCAGTAAAATAAAAAACTTTGGCATCAAAATAAAAAATGAACTTTTTCAGAAAAGTCTTTTGGCATATTGGACAATTTTTCAGATTTTCAGATTTTTATATATATATATATTTTATCTTAGACAGTAAACATCTTAAAACAAAAAGTTAAGGCAGCTCCCATCATTCATCAGGGTCATTGGCATTTCTTAAAATTTCAGTGGTTGCCGCTCCAACCATGTGCTGCGCCACTTGACATCTTCCTTTAGCCTAAAACCATTTGGGATAGACTTAGCTCCCTGGTGACCCTAAAAAGAAAAAGCGGTATCAAAAATGGATAGCTTAATGTCCTAATTTCCAAGCACTTCCAAATTATGCACTACTTTGTGTGCCAAAATGAGAAATCACACACTTTGCCTGCTACCCCAGACACCAATAAAATACATTTGTTTGTGACTGAAATGTGACCAAATGTAGAGAAAAAAAAACTCTGAAAACTCTTGCAAGCCACTCTGTTTATATACATACAACATTGTCCCCTTTCCTGATTTTGGATTTTCTTTTGCATATTATATTGGGTTAAACATTTCAGTTCATCAAACTAATTTCAGTGTCTTAAAAAGACTACTCAAGTAAATATAAAACAGACATTACAGACATGCGGCTTAAAAAATAAATAGAACAAATAAAAATCTCATTAGTTTTCTTCATGAACGACACTTCTTACTTTCATTGTTTTCTGTGTAGAAATGGAGACATTTATCCAAACCAAGGTGACTCCAGAGCAGAACATCTCAAAGACAGCAGCAGTTAAACAGAAGCCATATGTGGCTCAACATCTTAAGCCACAAGAAAATGAGAAGAAAAAGACTGTTCCACACCCAAAAAAAGGGCATGGTTTCCTACCAGTGGCCATCATGGTGCTCTTGCTCATCCCTCTTCTGCTTGTTATCTCTGTAGGAGTCTTCATCTGCTGGAGGAAAAACAGTAAGTATGACAGGAAGGCAATTATGTCGCTGTGGTTATCTCTGTTAAAGGGGTTTCATGTTCAGTGTGATTTTTTTTTTTTTTAAGCAAAGTAACCTAGTGGCCATAATGACAGATAGATTGGATTGTCATGCATGTTGTTTCTGCAGTGCACACAACCTGCTTTGCTAGATTGTTTCTTTCACTCACTCTTAACTTTGATCTATCTGCAGACCGGTATGAGGTGAAAACAGAGCCCAGTGCTGTTGGAGGGATTTGGGGAAAAATCAGTGGTGAGTTATTTCTCATCTGTGATGGCCTGTAAATAAAAGGAAATAGGGCGCCACATTACCACCCAGCTGCGGCACATTGAAAGGGACAAAAATTAAAACAAATTTCCGGACTATAAGTCGCGTTTTTTTTCATAGTTTGGGTGGGGGGGCGACTTATACTCAGGAGCGACTTATATGTTTTTTTTTCACAAATTTTTACTTGATCATTAAGACATCACTTACAAGTATAGTTGACCACTTCCCATGTTATTTTTAGTATAGTTGATCACTTCACATGCTTTTATTTCTTTATCTTGAACATATTCAAAACATAAAAAATAGAGAAAACATCAAATAAAGCAATTAACACTTTAAAGCACCATATCCAAGTCCACTGTCTGCTGTATGTACACTTGCTCCATTTTTGCTCCTCTTATATTTATTATTATTATTTATTATTATTTGTTTATTTATCATTTATTCAATACTCTTATTTATTCATTGTTAGTGCCTTCTTGGTTTTTTTTTGTGTTGCTTGTATGCATATGTGTACTATCTCACCGAGGGATAGTGGAAATGTAATTTCAATCTCTTTGTGTGTCTTAGTATATAAAAAAATATATCGACGATAAAGCAGACTTTGACTTTGATAAAACAACCAAAAAAAATTATATTTTCAGACGAAACTGGATGAGGGCGCTCTAAATTTTACCGTTGGCCGTGACTCATCAACTGGGTGGGCTTAAGAAAAATGGCACCAAAAAGAAACTCATATTTTGCAGGTTACAAACTTCAAGTTGTAAAATATGCAGCTGAAAACAGTAATCGAGCAGCAGAAAGAAAGTTTGGAGAACCGTGATGTACCAATGGATTACTATTTCAAGTGACGTCAGTAGCGCGGCGCGCCGGTTGTTTACATACAAACGTGCCCACACAAGGACTACCGGCATCATTAGCGGTGATCATTTCTAAGTGACACGGAGGACAAAGAGTTTGAAGGAATTAAGGATTTGGAGTGACATAGAAGGTTTGAAAAACTATTATGGCTTTTACGCACGCCCGGTCTCTACTGAGTCGGGGGCCGACGCTCGGCCGAGTGGCTATCCGCGAACGGTGCGCGGGGCTCGGACATGGCCATTACGCACGCCCGGTCTGTCTGGAAGTCCACGCCGCCACACGCTTGGAAGTTTGTTTGTTTAATAAAGAGCCGTTTACCAAACCTACGTCTATCCTTGTACTTTGTTAACGCTACAATATAGTTATATAGTAGATCTGTGGAATAAAGACGAGGCTGACGTCAGGGCGCACGCGCGGCGATGTTGACAAAGGACGAGGAATTTGATCGATGGATTTAATGGAATTAAAGTGCACGGATGGTTTGATAATATTATTGGCTTGTATTATAGTTATTTAAAATATAGTTTATCTATCGTTATATGAGCCTGTGGAATATTTTGAAGCGCAAGCGCCCTCAGCCGTGCGCACCCATTGTTGACAAAGAACGATCGATGGATTTAATGAATTGGAGTGACACCGATGGTTTTAAACACGTTATTCATGTAATAGTTGTCCTTAATCACTATATGTTACGTCAGGCCCGTTCTCAGCTCTTTGTTTGTGTTTGTCACGTTAGCATACCTATCGTTTAGCCTGTTGTTGCTATTTAATGAATTGGAGTGACACCGATGGTTTTATAAACATGTTATTCATGTAATAGTTGTCCTTAATCACTCTATATGTTACGTCAGGCCCGTTCTCAGCTCTTTGTTTGAGTTTGTTACGTTAGCATACCTATCGTTTAGCCTGTTGTTGCTATTTAATGAATTGGAGTGACACTGATGGTTTTATAAACATGTTATTCATGTAATAGTTGTCCTTAATCACTCTATATGTTACGTCAGGCCCGTTCTCAGCTCTTTGTTTGTGTTTGTCACGTTAGCATACCTATCGTTTAGCCTGTTGTTGCTATCGTTTAGCCTGTTGTTGCTCGTTCATGACTGTTTTTGGTGTGGGATTTTGTCGAATAAATTGCCCCCAAAATGCGACTTATACTCCGGAGCTACTTATATATGGTTTTTTTCACTTTTTGGGGCATTTTATGGCTGGTGCGACTTATACTCCGGAGCGACTTATAGTCCGGAAAATACGGTATTATGAAAAACCTTTGACGTATATATATTTATATACAATTTAATGAGTCAATTTAGTGAGTCAATTTAGTTAGTGTTCAAGTTTTCCCACTTAAAATGATGAGCGAGTTCTGTCATTTTCATCATAGGTACCCTTCAACTGTGAGAGACATGAAAAGAATGTATTTGTAAATTATGGAGTGAAATAAGTCTCTAACAGAAGTTCAATTTCATGCTTTTGAGTAACTTTTGGGCAATTACAGAATTTACTTTCGGTTATCGCCAGATCGACACGCTGTTTGGTATTTTGGCCCATTCGTCCATGCAGATCTCTTCTGCAGTCGCTGCGCAATTCCCTCTGCAGATTTTCTGCTGTTTGATGTGATTCATACATTTTCCAGCCGCGCAGTAACTGTAGCAATATCTACTGAATCTGGTAGCGACCTGGCTTACAGGGCCGTGCTTCAAGTGGATGTTAATAGTGACATGTGAAATCAAGTGATTGTGTCCACACCTTTTAATGAAAATCAAAATTGAATGTGTTGTTTCTTGGTAAATGTGCAGCCCTTCTAATCAGTTTGAGAGGAATCAGTTGTGTATATTTTTGGCAGTAAGTGACTAACCCTGTATAGTCGCTTCCGGGGGCTGATGGCTGAATGTTAAGCCTTTGCACTTAAAATACGTAAATAAGCAGGCGGAGAGTTCTGTTGTTGATGGAACAAATAAAAAGATATTTGCAGGTCTATTTTCCTTATCCTTGACACTGTAAATAACTCTTAACACAACGGTGATCAGAACAATCTCGTAGCTTTCTGACATTTAGGCACAATCTTAAACTGTTTCCGCCTTTCAACCGTGCCCGTGTCCTAATTCACCCCGGGTTTTATAGGCTTCCCAAGTAATTAATACGAGAGAGTCCCTCTAGTGGCGTGGAGGTAAACCGCATCAACCCAAAAACGATTCAAGAGGGCCAGATGGCTCATACAGGCATATTCCATGCTTTCTGATGAACCAAACAACCCAGCCACCTTTCAATATTGGCAGCTCAATTGGGACTAATATTCTTAGAGAGAGGCATTTGTGCAAAGAGAAATTCAGTATTACTAAAATGATGCAACTTTTTTCCTTTTTTTACAGAATGGTGTGTTTTTAAAGGCAGAGTTGTTGATCCAATTTACAAGGTGTTATTAAGTTTCAATATGCTCTACATGTAGTCATATTATTTGTGGTGTATCCCCCCCCGGTCAGGTAAAGCAGTCGGCAGCCTGAACCTTGGAAACTTCTTTGCCTCCCATAAGGGTTACAGTCGACAGGGCTTTGACCAACTCAGTACTGAAGGCAGCGACCAGGAAAGGAACGGCGAGAGCAGTGAGTCTGAGAATGAAGAGTACTCTGCTCGTCCCCCACCGCCTCCATCCTCCTCTTAGGAAATTTGGACAGCACCACAACCTTCTGCTTAGAATGCCAGGCGTATGTCATGTCATTCATCATCATAACTCTTGAGTTCGATGCCTTATTGTTTATATATTTAAGTATGAGTTGTACATAAAATATTTACTACAACTTAAATCAATTTATTTTATCTTAATTTAACGTGCCCGTGTTTTTACAGTAAATTAGGATTCTCAACTTGAACAAATTACAGTGAAATGATTTCCTAGAGTTTCATTGAATTACATTTTTGTACTGTTGTTTTTTTTAAGTCCACCAAACGTTTTTCACATTGAATTATTAGACACATTCGACATTTTATAGAAGCATTACAACCAGGATGAGCATGTAAACATCTGGATGGTAAATATGATCACAGTTGGGGAAAACAAAACTACATGGCTCTGGGATATTACTTCGCTTATATCATGGCTCTTCATTAGTATAGGTTCCAAAATGTCCAGATTGTAGTTTGTCTGTTTTGTTTGCTTTATATGTCCAGACTAAGTGTTGTTTAGATAGCACAAGTGTTTATGCTGGTTGTTGTGCTTGCTCCATAAAGATGAGGATAGGACAACAAAAAACATATGCTTGGTAATAACAGTTACCTTTTTTTTCTCCCAATTGCTCATGAGCTTTGACTTAACGTTCTACAATTTGTGTTGTTAGACCTGTAAGCTTTTCATGACATTTTGGATTGCATACAAAGATGTTTGGATTTAGACGATTTAATATTTTTAATTTAATGCAAGATTTAACAGTAAAAGTACATCCTTCCAACGATAAATATCTTTGTGTATTATAATTCCATACATTATTATATTTCTATTCAACTTACATCCGCGGCTTGAGTCAGTCACATTTCGATTGCAATTGTGTGCCTTTTCATATTTTGCCTTTTGTCATCATCTGCCATTACAAAATGTACTATAAGACGAAAATTGCTGCTGCTACTATAGCTTGTACTCCTTTACCGGTTTTTCTTCCTTCACGTCAGAGGAAAAATGACACATTTACTCATAAATGTTTTGTTTTGTAGGAATGTAATTGGTCAATCAGACTCTGGTGAACTGCCTCATCCATAGCACTGTGTCCAGGATTATGTTACACTCATTTCAATTATTTACTCAATAGTCCATCAGTTCATTTTCTATACCACTTATCACTGAGGGCATGAGTGAGGTGGAGCCTATCCCAGCTGACGTTGGGTGAGAGGCGGGGTATACGCTGAATTCTTGGCCAGCCAAAATTGAAGGCCATACTTACTCAGTAATCAATAGTGCATTTGGTTTCATTTGGACGTACAAACACGAACAATGTGCTAAAAATAAACACGCAATGAAAATAAATAATTTTGGATTAAACTGACCTACTTCTAAATTTGTTTTAGTTTGAAAATAAACAACAACTTTGCTCAAACTAAACAAGCAAGCAAAAACGTTTCCCCTGTTTGTTCTACTTGGTAGATACATTTTCGTCCACCAAATACATGTCCGTTTGCTTCATTTGAATGATTATTGTATTAAAAGCATGCCATAGATATAGGATGTTGCAGTCACATGTGAACTGATATTTATTGTAACACTGGTTTTGCTGCAGAGGTACTATTTTAGTAATGTTATTTGTGTAATAAAGTGTTTGCAATGCATCCTGATGTCATGGAGGTGTCTTTGGATTTCCAAGGTGTTTTTTTTTTCTTTTCAACAACAATCTTAAATCATTTACATTTGGAATGTATATTCTTCATTAAGGTGTTGCATCTAAACAGTGACAGTGTGAGAGAAAAAAACAATGATTGCTCTATTGTTCTTTACTTGAGACCAGGAACTGTTAGAATATAATTTCAACATGCCCACATCACGGAAGAGCAATACTGACAGTTGGGGTGCTTTTATATTTTGAACAAGTAATATGTACATTGTGTAAAGGTTCAGGAAAACTCATGTGGCGAAACTGAATGGCATACAGTCATCCCTCGTTTTTCGCTGGGGTTACGTTCCGAAAAGAACCCGTGACAGGTGAAATCTGTGAATTAGAAACCTTTATCTTTTTTACCATTATTATACAGGTGTAACATTGAAACCACAGGACAAAACTTGTTTTCAGGCCCAAGCATTTGTTTAACAAAGAGAAGTAAACACTTTCTTCCAGACAACTACAGTTAAATAATTTTAATCATCAGTACAATGTACGTACTATATAGTGCGCCTCTGCGGCCTGACTCCGCTCTGTAGTGTCTTTTTCATCTGAAGCCATAACACAATGCACTGTGAAAAAAATCTGTGAAACGGCGAGGCTGTGAAAGGTGAACCGTGCTATAGCAAGGGATGACCATACACCAAAAAATAAGTGTTGAATATTCCTTAGATCGTGTCACCAACATGATAAATGCTGGCAGTAGGTCGCTCCCAGTTTAATCCACATTATTATTTATAAACATTTTTATTGAAATTATGTGTTCTTTACGTTATCAAATCATTGTTAATTATTGTGTAAAATCATTGTCACGAACAAGTGGAGCAGGGCGACCAAATGTAGCTTGGACCAGGGTTTATTGTAGGGAAGGGAAGTGGACGAACAGACACGGGATAGAGATTCACGGCCAGCAGACAGGCAAACAGAAGTCCACTCAGACACGGAACAGAATCTGACCGTGAGCCTCCACACAAGACTTGGGGAGACTGGACGAGCAGGACAGGAACACAAGGTGCTTACACAGACGGGAGACAACAGTAGACACCAACAAGGAGGAGCACACAGGCAGGGTTTAAATACATGAGACAACAAGAGGGAGCAGGTGACAGACATAACGGTAATGAAGGGGTGTGGCTGAGGGAAGTTGACGGCCGAGCGTGCTCTGGCACGGGCGTGACAATCATGAACATGATTGTGTTTTCATAGATTAATCTGAAAAGGTATTAATAATAGTGATGATTTGAGCATGTTTATTTCAGATGTATGCATCAATATACACTGCTCAAAAAAATTAAAGGAACACTAAAAATACATAAGATTTCAATGGTGACAACAAAAATGATATGGACAGTTTAATGTCTCAGGAACAAAAAGATGCCACATCTTTTGATGGAAGTAAAAGTTTTCAGCCTACAGAGGGCTCAGTATATAGACACCCCAAAAATCAAAGTGAAAAAATGATGTGGCAGGCTCGTCCATTTTGCCTAAATTCAATTTCTGCAACTCAAAATTATTTTCAATATCTTGTGCGGCCCCCACGTGCTTGTATGCATGCTTGACAATGTTGGGGCATGCTCCTAATGAGACGACGAATGGTGTCTTGTGGGATGTCCTCCCAGATATGTCTAAGGGCATCAGTGAACTCCTGTAAAGTCTGAGGAGCAGCCTGGCGGCGTGTGATAGACATTGTTAGAGATTTGCTCACTCCAACTTATTTTGCAAGAACCAAACAGGAGACAAGCAAGTTCTTTTAGACACCTGCAGGTGGAGAGTCCATTCGTCGCTGTCTGAACAGCGATTATCGAATGAAGTCTGAAAATTCTCCTTCCTGCAAGGGCATATTTATTAGGAGGAACAGAGCGGGGGTGAGAGTGGACAGGTTTGGTGAACCCCCGGCCTCTGGTAAGATCAGAGCAGGGGGTGTTTTACGATGTTGTGGGAAACAGAACAACTTTGATTGCTTCCTCTGCAGCTGGTCAATCAGTTCAAAAGATCTTAGCACTTTGTTCTACTACTTTTGTTAAGACAGGACAGGCGAGTTTAATTATTACAGGTTACATTCCAACATAATCATAGGATCAAGATAACCTGGAAAACCCTAACATCTCCCTCCTGTTTTATCATATGATTATGTCACCCCAAACAACAAAGACAAGTAAGAAAGAAAAACATATATATATGTATAATGAAGAAAGAAGAATAGTAAAAATAAAAACAACAAACAATGATAGCAACACTTTCCAGTGAAATTGAGGCATTACCTCAACACCCCAGATCAAACTTATTGTGTAAGCGAAAAACCTGCTGGCCAGATGTTATTAGCAGGAAAATTCTTACACGGCCCCGTTGCCACAGGCGACCAGAATGCTATCAATAAAAAATAAAAAGAAAAACACAGAAACAGTACATCATTGTATCCATCACTTGTGAAGCATTTTCGATGGTCAAATCAACAAGTTTCCGTAATACATGCTCAACAGAACAGCATCTACGCAATCCACGTCTCATTATCATTATCACAACTGTCACGTCTAAGAAGTTGTATATGTGCCCGTGTTTTCGTCAGCTGATGATGTTCTAGTCTGTAGGTGAGGTCTGTCACACACACTGGCGCACACACTCGTGTCCAGTTGGCAGACAGCATCGGACAACTCCTGTGACCACAAAACCATGATCCGTACTGAACAGGCACGTGCACTCATAGGATGCAGGTGAGGCAGTGCCTCTGAACTTCTGAATGAAGTAGGTCCCGTCCGATGGTGCAGCCATGTTGGTAGTAGAGCCCTTACACCTTGAAAACGGCTCTCTCATCCTGGCACACAGCGGTGATGTCCAAAGCTCCCATCCAGTTACCTCCTGGAGAGCAGTCGTCGTTAATGCATTTGTGGGTCCTGCAACCTTGGGTGCAACATGTGTAGTCAGCAAGACTTGGAATGGTCCCTCCCGTCGTGGCTGGCCCAGTTCCTTCCTTTGATGACCTCGATGTAGACCCAGTCTCCTGGATTGATGGGGTTGTCGACCTGTGAGGAGGAAAGATCAAGCGGCAGTAAATTTGTCTTTGACACAGTTTGAGCGTCCTGATCATATAATCTGCCAAGGACTGCTCTTCATCTGTTGTTTGCAACTCTCGTAGTCAATTGTAGTGCCCATTTAACTGGCAAATAGGAATGTTTGCGGGAAGAGTTTGAACACTTCCTAATGATTCCCTTTAACCAAAGACTATTTATGACAGGGGCGTTCCCATTTATTGCCTCCTGGTTTAAAAGAGATTGTCTTACCCATGCCTTCTTTCTCCTCACACGCTCGCACCCACACAGGGTGTGAACACTCACACACACACACGCACCCACGCAGACAAAGAGATTCTAATCCATCTCTCATGTAGCTTCTCTTGATAGAATCTCCTATTGGTAACTGTATAGCAGACGTTTTAGCATATAATCCCATACTCTGCTCTCTCACTTCTACTTTTCCATGTCGGTGCAGTCGTAGGTGGCCCCTATTGCAGTCATTGTCTTGTTAACTGTTGCCTTGTGACGCCTATGCATGATTGTGTGAATGTCAAAAATTGAACGTACCTAACTTTCTGACCATCCAACCTCCACTGTGGTATAAAAACCCTTACTATTGTATTGAGTAGGTACATTGAGCAACCTAGCTTCCTCCTGACTGCCAAATGTCCTGTTCTAAAATTTATATAACTCGACCCCTACGTCTTAAGCTTGATGAGCCAAAATATAAGATCTTGCTCTTGTTTCCTACCGTTTTAGCCTATTTGTTTTATCCAAATCCGTTCAATCTCTGATTATAATCTGTAGCCCTACGTATTTTTCAAATTTTTATTTATTTATTTATCAAATCTCCTCAGTTCTGTCAAACTCAGTGCACAATGAACCTCCCTTCCACTTTGAACCAAGCTCCACCAAATTTGGGAACGCCGTAGCAAGGAGTGCGATTTGGTTGTCGGACACTCCAAGTCCATATCTTTTTGCCGCACTTCACCCTATCAAGTTGGTGTTCTTTTGTTGTTGCTTCAGAGCGACCCCATCCATCACTCTTGAATGAGTCCATTGTTCAAATGAGTCAATTTTCATCATTGTGAGTTCCTCCGCTTTTCACTGTCTTTTCTCGTCCCCGAGGATGTTGTATTTCCTCCGGAGTGTACTTGTCCTCCTCCAAGCACAACAGCAGTCTTTTCTTGTCCTTCGCCAAAGGTCAAAGGTGCTTCAGAGCCAGGCACCATTTTGTAGTTGTTCACGGCTGCAGGCGAAGACTCGGATTGGGTTTCAGGGGCCCTGACACTGAGAATGACAGACTGGGACGTCAAACTTGTAAGACTATCTCCAAATGTAGCTGCTTCCATCAATTTGCTGGTAACATTTATTTACCAAACTTCAAATTCTCCTTAATAGATAAACAGCGGTCTTGTTTTTATATCGTAAATCCTGCAACTCATCCTATTTTTGAGCTACATTTTATCTATAGTTCCAATTTAATCGGACAGTATGTTGTCTTCAGTATCATTATTGAAAATCAACTCATCGAGGTCTGCTTTCCACATCAAGCCCTGATCTGTATGTCTTGACCTCTCACATGTTATTGTCATGCTTGCTCAAAAATGTGATTTAGAGTATGGTGCTGTGAATTCTCAATCTCCCCAATGAAATTGGATCCCACCTCGTAGTTCTTGTCGTTCTCATGTTCCTGTTAGCCTGCAATTGTCCAAAAAATGTTTTCTTTTAACTGTCTTTCTTTTGAACCTCCAAATCTCTCGTGTTGCTAACCCATCTACACCAGAGCAAAAAAGTTACCACAATATAACACCAAATGTATTCGAAAATTCATTGTCATAAAGTGTTGTATTATTACTATCTTCCACTATCTGTCCTACTTACTCCCCCCCTTTTGAGGCTTGGCAACGCCCATGCCTCACACCTTGACAAACTTTTTGGGAGCATGCGTTCTTTACTACATACGATTCCATCATCATTTAATTTGACTTTCTTTCCAAAACGCTTCTCAATTTCTCAGTTCACACATCTTCTACATGTGTTACTGGTTCTCCAGTTTTTTTTTCTCTAGTTAATTATCAATCCAAAAGCTATGTGTTTCTTTCTAACATTCAACCTGCTCAAAATCACTCTTTCATCAAAGTCGCTCTACTAATTTTCTATAGTAGTCGCCAACAACTTCAACCATTCAACCTGTAATTTCTTTTCATTCAGGCTATCATTCATCAATGTTCATTTGCATCTCACACGCAGTCTCCAAAAAGGAGTCTTTCTATCACATTGGTCCCAATTCATCCAAGCTCACCACACAACATTCATATATCATTTTCAACTCAGGTTTCCTGGTAGAATAATCCACCAATTCAAAAAAACTTAACTAAAACAAACAATTGGCAAATTAATCTGAAATTTTTCTTGTTTTTAAATTTGAAGAACTCAATCTCTCAGATTTAGCTTGCATTTAGAATTTTATATAATATTATAACACAACCAATCAATTATTCCTATTAAATATAGCATTGCATAATCTTAAATTCACAATTTAGCTTCTTCCAATTCCTGAAAGCATGTTCTGTCGTTTTTTTTTCTTCGAATTTCTCATGTGGGCTCGACACTTAACATGCACTAGTGTGGATTAGTTTCTGCTTGCAAACAGATTTCTCTCTTTTTCCTCTCATTTTTATCTTTCAAAATCATTTCTGTTCTGCGGTGCAAATTGGATAGACCACAGTCTAGCAATTTTTTTTTTTTAATACTAAAACTTTAGCCAATGTTCATCATTTTAACATATACGCACACACATGCACAGCTCTCGCATGCAAAAGGTAGTTCCCAGCACCACTGATTCGTCACAGGCTGGCCATTTCCTGTGGTCGATCATGAGCTGGTCCCTCCCATGCACACGAGGACAGCACATTCTAATTTTATTTATTTATCTTCTAGAAGCAAGTTGCATTTCTTTACCACTTGATTTGCATATTTTAACTTCAGTGTAACACAATTTGAGCTCTAGTCATTTGTAATTTGGGCATACAAACAGCATTGTCATACTTCTTGGATGGACAGGACTTCTAATAATCTAAAAAAAAATTCTAATAATCTGACAATGACATGTTTTGCTGTCATATGGGCATCTATTCTTTCTTTCTCTGTATGAGCATAAGCGGTCAAAGAGGAGGAAGCTTGTCATGCTAAAAATGTGGCTTTTCCTCTGCTCCTTCCTCCACCCTTTGATTGATATTGTTTTGCAAAACGACACACTCTTGCATAGTGTCCTCGTCTCCCACAGTTCCAACAGTTGTCTAAATCTGATAGGGGTTTTGATCTGAATGGTGGCTTGCGACCTTGTTGGTATCTAACTCTCCCTCTGCCCCTTTGGGAACTTTGGAAGAAGATCGTTGTATCTTCATTTAGATCATTATCATCATCTAGATGAAATACATCAGAACTTTTGCCTTTTTTGATCACTTTTTCAGCATGTCTGGCCCATTGCATAGTTGTTGTCACACTTGCAACATCCACTTCCACCAAATGTTTCCTCACCCAGTTGCCTATTTCAGGGCGGAAATTAGTGAGGAGCGCATTTATAAGCTGTTGTTGATAAGCACTCTCAGCTGTATCATTGAATGGGATGCCACTATGTACCCAGAATTCTTTTTCAAATCTCAATTGAATGGCGGCCTCATCACTTTTCAACTTTCTATCTTTTGTCTTTTGGATTTGTTCTCTTCTTTCTTGTGAAGCTTTCAACCACACTCTAGCACTTCTACCACTTCTTCCACATTTCAAATTTCCTTGTACTCCATACATTTTCTTCCACTTCAGCATGTATTGCATACAATTAAGAAATCTACTTGCCATGAACTTCTTGTTTTAAAGAAGAGCAGAGCAAGAGATTTACCGTTCTTATTTCCCATCTTAATTTTAGTAGTTTAAGGTTTTACAATTTTTTTTTTCAATTTTTTTTTCTTTTAGGATCCTCAATGCAGGTTTAAATTGACCTTTCAACAAATTACTAGCCTGATTTATTGCCATGGATCAACGCTAGAACTGCTTCTTAGTCAATTTATCCTACCAGTCACACACTCAATCACACTAACTCCAGCGCTTTTTTAGGCCTCATGGCTCAGACAAACCAAAGCCGTATCTCATAGCTCGGATAAACCAAAGCCGAATCTCATAGCTCGGACAAACCAAAGCCGAATCTCATAGCTCGGACAAACCAAAGCCGTATCTCATAGCTCGGACAAACCAAAGCCGAATCTCATAGCTCGGACAAACCAAAGCCGAATCTCATAGCTCGGACAAACCAAAGCCGTATCTTTAGCGCTTTAACTTACTTGTCCCCTGGTTCGTTGCACCGCCGGATCCCGTCAATCCACCTCTGTCAGACGAAGGCAGACCTAAGATGCTGGCCCAGCGAAGAATTCTCTTCCCAGGACTTTCTTTTCCAGGTCCTCCTAATGGACGCTGGCTTGTCGACAATGCAGCACGTCCTCCTTCGCCGGTCAGATGGTGGGTATGAGGATCCCGGGTTTCGGCACCAAAATGTTAGAGATTTGCTCACTCCAACTTATTTTGCAAGAACCAAACAGGAGACAAGCAAGTTCTTTTAGACACCTGCAGGTGGAGAGTCCATTCGTCGCTGTCTGAACAGCGATTATCGAATGAAGTCTGAAAAGTCTCCTTCCTGCAAGGGCATATTTATTAGGAGGAACAGAGCGGGGGTGAGAGTGGACAGGTTTGGTGAACCCCCGGCCTCTGGTAAGATCAGAGCAGGGGGTGTTTTACGATGTTGTGGGAAACAGAACAACTTTGATTGCTTCCTCTGCAGCTGGTCAATCAGTTCAAAAGATCTTAGCACTTTGTTCTACTACTTTTGTTAAGACAGGACAGGCGAGTTTAATTATTACAGGTTACATTCAACATAATCATAGGATCAAGATAACCTGGAAAACCCTAACAGACATTATGTCCCAGAGGTGTTCTATCGGGTTTAGATCAGGGGATCGTCACCTTCATCAATTGTGTCAATTCCTTCATCTTCCAGATACTGTCTGCATACTCCTGCCACATGAGGCCGGGCATTGTCGAAGATCAGGAGGAACCGAGGACCTACTGCACCAGCGTAGGGTCTGACCATGGGTGCAAGGATTTCATCCCGATACCTAATGGCAGTCAGACTGCCGTTCTCTAGCCTGTAGAAGTCTGATCGTCCCTCCATTGGAAATGCCTCCCCAGACCATCACTGACCCACCACCAAACCAGTCATGCTGAATGATGTTGCAGGCAGCATAGCGCTCTCCTTGGCTTCTCCAGACCCTTTCACGTCTATCACAGGTGCTCAGGGTAAACCCGCTCCCATCTGTGAAAAGCACAGGGCGCCAGTGGCGGACTTGCCAATGCTGGTGTTCAATGGCAAATGCCAATCGAGCTCCACGGTGCTGAGCAGTGAGCACCGGGTACACTACAGGACGTCGTGCCCTGAGGCCACCCTCGTGAAGTCTGTTTCTGACTGTTTGGGCAGAGACATTCACACCAGTAGCTTGCTGGAGGTCATTCTGTATCATTCTGTAGGGCTCGGGCAGTACTTAACCTATTTCTCCTTGCACAAAGCAGCAGATATCGGTCCTGCTGATGGGATGAGGACCGTCTACGGCCCCGTCCAGCTCTCCTAGAATAACTGCCTCTCTCCTGGAATCTCCTCCATGCTCTGGAGATTGTACTGGGAGACACATCAAATCTTCTTGCAACAGCACGCATGGATGTGCCATCCTGGAGGAGTTGGACAATATGCTCAACTTCAGGAGGGTTAAGAAATCGCCTCATGCTCCCAGTCGTGTTAATGACTCTAGCTAAAGCCAACACTTGTGGAAAACCAGTTAAAAAAGATCAAGAGGGAGGAACTTGAAATGGCCTCCACCTACAAAACCAGTCCTGTTTTGGGGACCATCTCGTTGTTGCCCCTCTAGTGCACATGTTAATTCCATCAACACCAATGCAGCTGAAACTGATTAACAACCCCCTCTGCTGCATACCTGACCAAAACCTTATCAGAAAAGTGTAGTTGAATTCATGATAAAAAACTGTTCCTTTAATTTTTTTGAGCAATGTATAAATAAATAATAAGATATTGAAATTTGAACAATTATAAAAAAAAAATTTTCATCATATGAGCATCCTAAAATGTATCAAAAATAAATAATTTTCTTGATGCTGGATCATTTCAGTCATATTGGCAAGCATAAAACGATGAGCACTGAATTAATATTTTTCACACCGGCAATGCTGGCTGCAGTATCACTGAAGATTAGACATAGTAAGCTGCTCTACGTGTGAGAATAGTAACAATAAGAAGTGGAGCAGTCTGCAACCACACAGTCAACGTGGCCAGTGTTAATGAGTGCAATTATGCAAACGAAACATTTTCATCAATATTGGCCATTAGAAGGTATGTCTGTTACCATCATTACATTTGTCACTGTAGTACTTACCAGTATAACCTTCTTGGGATACCAAGTTTAAAAACAAACCCCCAAAATGTAATCTTCTTGTTGTTTTGTGGTCTCTTGACTGTTTTATAGTTGTTGTTGTTTTGTTTCTGTCAAATTGCATCACTCACTGCGGCACTACACTTGGGAAAAAAAACGTGTTAGTCCTATTTGACAAGGTACAATAATTCTGGTCTGAAAAGTCTTATATCAGTTAAATTAGTAAAATGGTCAAACTTGCATATTGGCTGCTAAAAACAATCTATTTTTTTTATATATAAAACAACTTTTATTACAGTGATTTTGTGGCTGTTTTGGATTTGAGAATGAGCGAGAGGGGAGGGAGGAGATACAGCAGGCGGAGGAGGAGCTCTCGCAGCAGTAAACGTGAGTGATGTCGTTAATCTTGTGCTTAGCAAACAAGTTGCATTTTCCCCACACCTGCAAGCACAGTGTCAATATTTGATCTTGGCCTCAACAGATTTAATGGACTGCATAAGTTGTTACAGTATTATCATATTAAAGTTAGGCAGGTTATGATGAACTTTGTAAGGGCCCTACAGAAACAAATTTTGAGGATTTGACCAAACCGCTAATGACATTAACCCAAACGCAATTACTGAAAACACCAATCTGCCGCCATCACTGAGAGTTGAGAAGACAATAGAGCTCAGAAGCTCAGAAGACTGTGCTAATACTTCTGCATATATAACAAATATCCAAGAACACATTCCAATAACAGTGAGAGACCAGATAAAAAGTCCAACACCAAATGTAAGTTACGTTAATGCATAATAAAATGACTGGGGGATATTTGGATCCATATTTCTTTTGATTGCTTTAATGCAATTCCAGGTTCCCTGGAGGCCAAAGAGCATCTGCAACTTCCTAGCCTCAAAGATGCAGACAGCGGTACAAGTGACTCCTGGACCAGGAGGCGAAAACTGTTCAAGGACAGCAAACAGTGGAGTTCCACTGGAGGAAGTTCATTTACCAGTGACATCACAGAGGAATCAGGTAGTTTAAGTGTCAGTAGTTATTTCTGATTATAAAAGCACTTAAACAGTAACACAGGGCAGAGTTACCTGCATCCCAGCCGAATCGTTTCTACGTAGTGAGTTTTACCTCAAAGTAACAGGGTAGACATTATTTTTGACCTTAAGAAGCAAAAATTGTCATTAGATAAAAATGCTCAAATGTACAATTATACAGTTAATCTTAATAATGTGAGCAGTTATGGAGCAGAGAAAATCTGATTAGTTATGAATAACATGAATTTTGAACCATCATGTTAAAGCTTTTGTTTTTGAAACAATCTTTGTTTTTTGTAGTATCAGAGGACATGCACTCAATGGACCTGACAATTCGAGATAATGAAAACAAAGGTTTCTATGCAGAGACTTTCCATTCTTCTACACGGCTTTATCAAGGAGAGAAAGATATCCCTGGGTCCATTTCTTCCAGCCCTAACACTCAAACTTCAGCTGTTTCAAGTAAGCTATATTCATACTTAACATACAGTACAGGAATAATACATATCAATCTATCTATCCATTTTCAACACTGTTTGTACTTAATAAGGCTGGACCCTATCCCAGCTGACTTTAGGCAAGAGGCGGGTATATCGGAGTGGTCGTCAATCCGTCACAACAAATTTGACATTTTAGAGGCTTCAGTTAACCCACTGCTTCTCAAATAGTGGGGCGCGCCCCCCTGGGGGGCGCGGTGCGATACCAAGGGGGGTGCGGGTGACACCAGGGAACATTCTTTTCTTTTGGTTGTACTAGATTAAAGGGTAATTGGACATCCACTGCTGTAGGTGGGAGTGGCGGTATCACTGGAAGAGTGTGCGCAAGGAGTAGTCGCTCTACAGTGTAGCGCACCCACAGCACAGAGCAGGCGATAAAAAGTGCAGTGGGACACCATGGAAAAATATTCAACAGGGTTGAAAAGAACGGCGGAGAGAGACGGAGATAAGAGAATTGAGTCACACGAAAGCTAAGACAAGGAAATATGACGAAGCGTACGTAGCGCTCGGCTTCAGTGTGACTACGATGGGAGACGAGGAAAGACTGGTGTGTTTACTGTGCCTTACAGTGTTGACAGGGGACCGTATGAAGCCAAATAAATTAAGGCGACACTTATAAAGTCATTGTACCCCAATCACGCTGATAAGATGCTTGAGGTTTTTCAGCGAAAACGGGCTGAATATTGTCAACAATCATCCCACTTTGTGAATGCTACTTCAGTCAAACAGCAAGCACTGTATGCATCATATAAAGCAGCGTACCAAATTGCTCAGTGCAAAAAAAAAAAAAAATACAACAACACACCATTGCAGAAGAGCTGATACTACCTGCCGCCGTGGATATGGTCATGCTGCCTCATTTTGAGCACAATTTGTTTTATTCATTTTTGTTTTGTAGGTTCTAATGTTTTATATATTGTGCTCCTGAGTTAATGTTGCTGATTACTTTGAATTGAATATTATTTATTGCTGTTATGTAATTTAATATTATGTATGTTTATTATTATTTCATTGTATTTTTTCCAGCATAAAATGGCAGTTGGTCAAGAATGTTTATAGTTTAAATAATTATAATTTATTTTTTATTTCAGGCAAAGTGAAGCACATTAAATCTGTTCTGTTACAGACTAAAAAACAATGTTATTAATAGTTATTCTTTACTGTAAGTTGATCTTTCTTTTTTATTTATATTTTGTTTTTCTTTAATGTTAATAACATGGGTGGGGGGGCGAAATGTTTCCTTCTCCCTAGGGGGGGGGGGGGGGGGGGGGGCATCACAAAAAATTATTGAGAAGCACTGAATTAACCTAATGTGGTTTTTGCGATTGGGAATTCAGAGTACCCAGAAACCCCCACACACAAGCACTGGGCGAATAATCAATAATGCTTACTCGTAAAATTTCACCATGTTTGTCTACTGGCTCTACAATTAATGAATGTTCATATTGATTTAATTAAATATTTAATTAGAAACATATTTTAGTAAACATGCCGGACTGCACAGTATTTGAATATGTTGACAAAAGGCTTGCTTAATTTTCCACTATCTTTAATTTTTGCTCACTTACACAGTTTTGACTTATTTTACGTCGGATTGTTTTTGGTGTTTTCGATCAGCTTTTTTTCTACTCATGCATCAGTTAGGTGTACAGTACTCCGGTTTACCCCACACTCAGTAGAATTAGTTAACTTATTTACTTAGTGAGATTTATAGCAACAAGATTATGTTTTGCCTCTCAAAAATACATTTGCATGTATCGAAATAGTTAAAGCAATAATGTTGCCTTATGCTTAAGAAGAAATTCTCTTGAATTGGGCATTTCAACAACACAAATCGAAATTATCAGCAACCCCACAGCATATTGGGTTCAGACTAGGGCTGTTACCTTCAAATATTATTCTATTGTTTAATCAAATAATCTGATACAATTTTATTGGCGTTAAAGTGTGAAGGAATGAGGTCGAAATACAAAAAGTCCTGCCTCGCTACAAAAACAGATATGCTCAAACCTCATTGAATAAAGTACATAAGCAGACAAGTATATTCACATATTAAATAAATAAAAGAAACATTTGAAGCATATAATTATACCTACACACCAAATCAATAAAGAAGACATAACTAGACATTTTTGATAAGTGGTGATGAGAAAGGTTTTTATAACTTTATGATCTGATATATATATTTCTGAGGACTTTGAAATAACAAATGACTTTTGATATATTGCCTAAATAGCTTAATGACCCTTAAGCAACTGTGGAATGCATGCCTGATGTTTTTTCTCTGAATCATGGACACAGCCAGAGTCGTCTTGACCGTTCAGTACTTGATTGTATCTTGTGTTTTGACTAATGCTAGACGCCAGTTTTTGATTACTACTGAACGTTCTGCACAGAGGGAAATATTTTGGCCTAACAAAGAAAAGATACGGTTGGAAACATGATTAAACTAAGAATATAATGACGTAAGCAAAGACATGAAGTATCAAAAGCACAAACTTTACATAGTCAGGTAAGAGCAATAGATTAATGATGTCACAGCCAAAAGCTAACATAAATTCGCACAAGATGACACAATTGGAAGAATGAGGTACGATAGTCTATGTCCAAGATTGGAGGAGAATGTTCACAGGAAGGTCACGTGGAGATAAAACCAGCAGGTGCCAGAAGGAGCCACCCGAGAACTCGGCCAAAGATGATCGCCAAGGCCGAAAGACGGGAGGGAAGACAACAGCCCCCACCCGAGAACTCGGCCAAAGATGATCGCCAAGGCCGAGAGACGGGATGGAAGACAACAGCCCCCTCCACACACACACACACACACACACACACACACACACACACACACACACACACACACACACACACACACCAACAGCCCCCCACCTACACACCGAATCGCCCATAACCAGCACCACTCCCATGGAAGCAGACTCTCCTTCGAACTTGCCCCACCCCGAAGACTCATCGCCCATCAATCCCGGCCCACAATGTGCTACTGAATATAAAACTGATCTAACAACCTTGGACTTTGCCTTTTCTGAATGGAGACTTTCTGCTCTTGAAGGGCTGTATTGTACTTTCCTGAAAACAGAGCTTTTTGAACAAGAATTGTGATTGAACTCAACCAATCTGTCTAAGTCTAATTTCTGCTTCAGTGTCTTTGCATTTTCCTAAATCTGAAGAAATCAAACGAGCACGCAGTGAGTAAATTGGATAACAGGTGATTGGCAAAGGCTTTTGCCGTGAGGCGCAGATAACGCGCTCCCTAAATTGTGGACAGAATCCAACAAATGGTGACCATCCGACGTGATTTCTTTAGAAGGGAAAGTGCATGCTCCACAAAGGATTCTTCCTTCTCCGCTCTTGCTCAACAGTATTGCAGTCCGATCGGCACAAAAGGTAAGGGGGAAACTTTTTTTTCTCTCTCCCAGTTCAGCAATATTGTGGAGTGAAAGCGGAATACAAAAATTAATGCTTTCAGCTCTGTGTTCAGGAATGGTGGTTGTATAGAAGTGTGTGTTTGTGTGGAACTTGGTAAAAGTGATTTGTGGAAAAAATTAAAAATACAAAAACAGGTGAAGGCGTCGCTGATATAGCAGGACGGATGCCGAGCGACTCCAATAATGTGACCTTAGAACAATATAGGGCTGTCTAAGGCGAGGGACATCTGGGACGTCCGAGTCGTGGTGAATTAAGAGAAAGGTGGTGAGGACTTTGTCTGATCAGCAAAGGGCGCTCACACCGCTGGAACTTGTGGGATGCCAGTGACTAAGCATATGGGCACCTGAGTGGCCTCAATAGTAGACACTTAGGAACTTATACTGTTGCCTAAGGTCGGGGTCGGTTGGATCGGCCAGGCCACCAATACGAGTCGGGGACTCGTGAAAAAAATAAATAAATGGTGAAGGCATCGCTGATATAGCAGAACGGATGCTTGGCGACCTCAATAGTGCGACCTTAGAGACTTATATTGTTGTCTAGGGCGAAGGGTAACTGGGTTAACCAGGTCGCTACATAATTGTTGAAGTGTGTCTATGATGATATTGTGTGGAAAGCAGGCTTGGCTGTCAGATGGGACAGCAACGCAGCTGAAGAAGTGAGTGATTAGTTGTGGTGCTGTTCATGGGATGGAAGTGATGATTTGTGGTTCATGAAGAACAATAAGTTGATTTGTATAAAATTGTTGATTTTATTTTGATTTTGCATGAGTTGGAGTCAGAAAAATGGCTTAACAAGAATTTGATAAAGAATGTATATTTAATTAGCATGAAGGTTATATCCCATTGTGTGGTGGGGTTAAACTGTAACCATTTTTGTTTTCAAAAGGGTGCGGCTCTAAAGTTTGGGCCAAACGGTCAGGTGGGCACAAATGCATATTTTGGACAGAGGTGGGGGGTTACATTGGTGGCAAGGCTCTCCGCACTTCAGTTGCCTCCCCCCCTACCCTTGTTATCAGCTGGGAAGATTGTCATGTCTATGTTGTGGGCCCGTGTGTTTGTTTATGTGCATGTTTGTCTTTGTGTATCAGTTCGTTATAAAGGATGGAATTGCGTTAAATTGGTGCACGGAAACGGTGAGCGAGACAATGGTTTATCAGATTTGCATTGTTAAATGTAAAAATTAGAAATGATAGAATAATCTGAGGGTTGTGGTCAGAAACTCGTCCAACGAGGAGAGTGCCCAGCCCTCATAAAAATGTGAGAGTAAGAGAGAACATACATTGTAGAATTGGATAAAATTAAATTATGATTGCAGATTTTAAATTTAGGAGGAATTATTGATTGGTTATGACATAAGACTATACAAGGACACATGTAAGGATAAGTCAAAGATTTGAATCACTTAGAGTTAAAAACAACAAATAAAAACGACATTGCAAGGGGGGCACTTTTTATCAAAAGAACACCAAGTAAAGTATTAAGTAGTGGGCATTCGTGATTGGGATTAAATTAAGGATAAAATTAGGTCAATGATTAGAAATCAATGGTGCTCTACACAAAAAGGCTTAAATTTTAATGGGGAAATATTTGGAGTACTGTGTTGGTCTACATAGGTCATGGGCCTAGTTTATTTGGTTTTGATTGTGGTTTGGGTTTATTTTGTTTATTGTTAGGTTTTCCTTGTGTTTATTGTTAAGGTGTTCCTTGTTATTCTCTTATCCCCTGCATTGTAAATGTCTTCTTTATGCAGATAGGTTAACAGGCTAGGAATTTAGTGAGGAGATAATTGATCACTTGATGGGGGTTAATAATTGTCCAAATCCTAGTCACATGTTTTGAGGGACCACAGCAACAGCATTATATTTAATTTGCAGGCCATTATTTCGTATGTGATGACAGTGTCTAGATAAGTAGACTGTTTTATCAAAAATGTGAGAGTGAAGGAGGAGGTTTGATTTGTAATCTGGCATTTGGGTGCCACTTTTAAGAGTTTGTGCAGGAGCATAGATTATTTTTGTTTGTTTTTAAAGATATATTTAACAGTTTATCTCGGTGCAGTAAGGATATAGCAATTTTGAAAGACTTAAAATTAAAAGCAAAATTCCATTTTAATTCTGACACATGCCAGCTAACATGAGGATGGGAAATAAATAAAGGAATGAATACTAGCTCAAATGTGGCATGTGTTTTAAATTGGGCGATAAGACATTCACTTCCAAGCACTATCCTTTAGCGCTGCTGACAATAATAACTTATGAGATGTTAAATCAAGGAGGAGTGTCATATTTGGAACACCGGCGCTGTATGACCTATAGATTGAACAATAACATTCACCGCATATACAACCATGTTGGTAGATTGTTAAATTACATAACAGTTTATTACAAAGGATTTCGGAACTTGATTTGATGATAAACACAGGAACAAGGATTTTAGCCGTGTTAATGGGTAGGGTGGATGGATTACTCAAAAAAAAAAAAAAAAAAAAAGCTTTTGATAAGGGCGGCTTGATAGTAAGATGATGAGTGTGCGCAACTGATAGGATACAATATGTTAATGGGAAGATTTGGGGTGTAAGGAACAAATACTACACATGAAGACTGATAACACGAAGATAGTTTTGTGAAATTTGTGTCCCAGTGTGTTCTGCCCTAGCGCATGGCACAAGTCCTGAACTGAGTCCTTGTACTCTACTGGCTGCCTCAAAATCAACAGAGGACTGTCCCTGGTCATGAGACACCTTTGACCTTTGGGAGAACAACAGGAACTATTATCATGCTTAAAGGGGGCAAGCACAGCTCTTCACAGGACAAGAACCATATAGTTGGTAGAATACACACAGTTTCAGATCAAAAAGAAAATGGACTGAAAGAACAAAGACAAGATGGACGCATTTGAGAATGGCGGACGGTCCAGCCCTGAATCATCATCATGAGAATCTAAGAGGAGAGGCTGCTAAAGACTTGCACGAGTCACATGAAGTCAAACTGGACACATTGCTAAAGACTGCTGAAGCATTACAAAGTTGGTGGAGTGTGGGACAAAAGGGATGGAAGTGTGTTTGGGAGCTGGGGCAGACATAACTGAGGAGTTTTGATAAAAGAGGGAATAATAAGGCTGCTTATTGACACTGAAACGGGGATAAAAAACAAAATACATAGATATGGACAGTGAAGATGCACTGACAAATTATACGACAGCGTGATCAGAAACTTTGTAAAGTGGACATTGATCAATAGAAATTAAATCATTTGAATCATAAATTTTTCTATGTAACTTAGCATTTCGAAGACATAATTAATCTAACTGAAATAATAAAATTTTATAATTGGACCAGTGAAAATTTGGATTCGGGCAACAGAAGGCTGAATTGCTAAACTTAATTGACCTTTATCAAAACAACAGAATTTAATTACACATCCACTGCGACTGATTTATAGGATGCATATTTCAGCTTGAAGGGGTGAGGGGCCATAAGAAAGTTGGAATTGTGGATAGTCAGCAAAATAGTAATACACTAGGGCTTTAAATAACCAATACAATGACATGACCCTTGCGACAATTGATTTAAATGGCAATTTATGATAGGCACTTGGGGTTAGGATTAACAATCCATCCATCCATCCATTACTGGTGCGGCTTGTCCTTACGAGGGCCACAGATGATTAACAATAATAACTAGAATTATTCATTTCTGTAGAAATTGCGTGTGAAAGCGAAGAGGCTGAATAAAAATTCGGGGAAAGCTACAAGATTATGTTTAAATTTGGAACGTGTTGAATTGGCTAGAAAATTGATAAAAATATAGAAAGAATTTTGTAAAATTGGGCGTGAATTTTAAAGTTGAAAATTTGAAATTTTCCACAAGTGAGAAGTTTTGGAATAGGATGAACCGTTGAAAAATTGAAATGGGTTGAGTCAGTGGAAAAAAAAAAAAAAAAAAAAGGAAAACTAAGGAAAAAAAAAGAAATTTTGCAAAATTTTACCGCAATGTTGGAAGTGAGGATGTGAAATTTGAATTTGAATCTAGGAGGTTAAAAGTGTAATGGAATAAATCAGATGAATTATGTGGAAGTAGTTAAGATAAAAATAAAATAAAAGGAAGAAGAATGCAGAAGAAGTTGAATAATAATAAAGTCAAGGCAATTCAAATTTATTTATATAGCCCACAAGCAAGTCTCAAAGGGCTCCAAATGTACAAAAATTGCCAATTTAAAATACAAGAACAATAAGTGTGAGGGCCACAATGATGATCATGACAGCAAAAATATTTCTAATTGGTTTTGATAGGTACAAAGGGGGAACATGGAAGAAGGTTTTCAAAATTTGTGATATAGCGTGACTCAATTATCAAGAGTAGGTATTTCTTTTTAATTCTAAGAATTGGCATCAACAAAAAATGAGAACGATAATCCAAGGTGATAGTGTAAGTGGCAGGAGGAAGCTGTGTATACTTTTAAACATTATTTCAGTATCATTATTTCTTAGGAGGGTCAGTAATGCTTGTGAGGAGATGAATGAAGGAACAGGGCAACAGTAAAAGGGAGTGCTCTAAAAATTTTTGGTTCTTTGCCAGAGGTAGTTATTTGGAGGGATGAATTTAAACTGAAAGCAAAATGGAACTGTTTAGTGGAAGAAATATGGGAAGGTGGAAATATTGAAGTTACAGCTCAACACAAAGTGTCAAATAGTCTAAGCGTGAGATGTGAGCAAACCAAATGGGGAGTTAAATCATGTTCTAGTATTATGCATATTGGCAAACGATGTGAGGACAGGAGACCAGACAATTAGATATTAATTTTGGATTTAAAATAAAAAAGGGACATTTTAATTGAGGAGAAAATTTTGCGTAGGGAGGGTTCTTTTTACAATTTAATATTGTATGTTTTATGTGTGTGTTGTGGGATGACAGTTTGTCTGTAATGCTGTATGAATGTCAAGTCTGTACTTGGGATGGGGTTTGTGTATTGTGAATGGTTAACATGATTCAAGGTTGGGGTGATGTGATCACAGCAGAGGATAACATTCCTCTCACCTGAAAAATATAGAGATACTACAGATTTGAAAAAGCAAGATTGATCAGGGCTCATTTTGGACTAAATATGGGTTTAGGATTACTCTGGGGCACCATTGACAACAAAAGACTTCAATGGAGAAAGCCCATTTCAAGATTGTGACCAGACATGACTATACCAGCATTGACAGTCAAGACTCTGAGCCAAGACAGTGTATGACAACAACTCTGGACTTACCTGACAGTGTGACGAAATGTATGTGACGGAATTTGTGATGACTTGCTTTGTTTTGATGTTTTACTTAATTGTATTGCAGCCTCTAACAGCAACCCAGGGAGCAGATTGTGCTTTATTTGTTAAACTTGCGTTTACTTTGCAGGTTGTCAACTGCAGTCTTGGAGAATTTTGCGTCATGTCTGTGAACATGCATTAACAACTAACCCCTTACTTTTCATAAGGAGTTTGTAAATGTGATCGGTTTCATGACAGGCTCGGCAGGCTCCAATTTTCTATTTCATGCGTTTGACATGCGCCCGTGTGTGGATTATTATTTTTATCATTATGAATTTTATTTTTTGGTATTATGGATGTTTATTGTACGGAGAGCTGCATGCACAGCTACAGGTGGGTGGTGGCTTTTGTTCATACAGCCATGTGAGATGCTGCCAGTCGAGTTTCAGGGACTGAGAATTGGTGATTCCAGGCTAGGATGGCATCTGGAGGTACACCGAAGTCCAGCTGGCGATGGGTATGTCACCATGGACATTGTTATTTTTACTTTTTAACAATGTGTCAAAAGGGGGAGGTAGAAAAACAAAACAAAACAAAACAAAACAAAGGGGGGAATTGTGAGATTTTAAGTGTTTTCAGATTTGATGGTTTTTAAGTCTTCAACATGCTGGACGGAGGAGAAGAATCAGCTCGGCAGAAATGAAGTGAATGGGAGACAACATCATGAGATGGAGCCAAAGCCTGGTAACAAGTGTGAAGAGTTTCAAAATAGCTTATAATAAACTGTAGACCTTCACAAGATAGGATCAAATAGGTGGGAGAGTATTAAATGTAAAAAATTAAAACAATAACATACAGACTCCAAACAAATTGGGAACAGGTGGATTATGAACGTTAAAGTTTGAATAACACATTATTCACGTGATTCATTTGCAGGATAAACAATGGAAGGGATTGATAAACTGAACAAATTTAAGATGATTGCGGAAGTATTATGTCGGGAACAAATAGATTCGACAAGTTTTTTCCCTATAAAATGGTGCCGTTTGGGTTTGAAGAACATAGTCGCTTCAAAGGAGGAAAAGCATGATTTAAGATACGTGATTGACCAATGAGAAGGCTATCCCTTGTACCAGGGGGGTCAAACTCATTTGTTCACGGGCCGCAGTGTAGTCATAGCTTCTTTCGGAGGACCGGTATGACTGTCCTACCCAAATAAATGTGTGAGCACCTCACATTATATAGAGTAAAAGCTACAAAACAAACTGGCAAGTAACTTGCTTTCAAATCAGACAAATAAAAACTGGTCTAATATTTAAAAATCAAATATTATTAAAAGTGAAGACAATTTGCAATTCGAGTAATGACACGTGAATAAAAAGCACAATTTGTCTTCGCGGGCTGCATAAAATCATGTGGCGGGCTGTATCTGGCCCCCAGGCCTTGAGTTTGACACCTATGCCTTATAGTATAAGGCATAGGTAAAGTAGGATTAGAATTTGATAAAACAGATATGGACACCATCATATTCCATTAGAGTTCAAATTGCTTGCAATACAATTACAAATTAGTTAACACCTGTGTGATTGATTGTTTGATTGATTGATTGATTGAGTGGTTGATTGATTGATTGATTGATTGATTGATTGATTGATTGATTGATTGATTGATTGGTTGGTTGGTTTATTGATTGATTGAGTGATTCATTGAGTGACTGACTGAAGGGCTGAGTGACCGAATGGGCAATCGTTCGATGTCTGTCTGTCTATATGTATGTACTATATATGTATGTATGTATGTATTTCGTTATTTGTTTATGTATTTCTCTTGCACATTTTCTTTCATATCTTCCACTTCTTTCGGCTGCTCCTGTTAGGGGCCGCGACTGCAGAGCGATCATTTCCATATCTTTCTGTACCACCAACCATCTGCATGTCCTATCTTCGTCTCTGCCACACTCTCCATTATTTTGGCCAGTAGATTTCCAAGCCTCGCTTCTAACATTCTTTCCGATAACTTCATGCTTTGCTTAATCAACATAACAACACCTCTGTAGCTACTACAGTTCTGCGCATCGCCGTGGTCTGAAATAAGGAATACAAGTCAACACCTTTCCGGGGAACTTCTCGCTTTTTAAAAATCTCCCCCTGCCATCTCTCCTTGATAGTTCCATGCTGTCACTGGAATGTCGTCTAGGCCAATTGCCTTTCCACTCTCCATCTTTTACAAATGTCTGGGTATGAATTTTATCTATATTTATTTTTCTCACTCATTGGCGGCTCCACAGAGGGACGTGGTGTGCCAACAGAGGGACCCTGGTGGCATCAACGATTTTGGTGACCTCAGTTAAACTGAGGTCAACAGAGGGAGTGAAGGAATGAGGTCGAAATACAAAAGGTCCTGCCTCGCTACAAAAACAGATATGCTCAAACCTCATTGAATAAAGTACATAAGCAGACAAGTATATTCACATATTAAATAAATAAAAGAAACATTTGAAGCATATAATTATACCTACACACCAAATCAATAAAGAAGACATAACTAGACATTTTTGATAAGTGGTGATGAGAAAGGTTTTTATAACTTTATGATCTGATATATATATATTTCTGAGGACTTTGAAATAACAAATGACTTTTGATATATTGCCTAAATAGCTTAATGACCCTTAAGGAACTGTGGAATGCATGCCTGATGTTTTTTCTCTGAATCATGGACACAGCCAGAGTCGTCTTGACCGTTCAGTACTTGATTGTATCTTGTGTTTTGACTAATGCTAGACGCCAGTTTTTGATTACTACTGAACGTTCTGCACAGAGGGAAATATTTTGGCCTAACAAAGAAAAGATACGGTTGGAAACATGATTAAACTAAGAATATAATGACGTAAGCAAAGACATGAAGTATTAAAAGCACAAACTTTACATAGTCAGGTAAGAGCAATAGATTAATGATGTCACAGCCAAAAGCTAACATAAATTCGCACAAGATGACACAATTGGAAGAATGAGGTACGATAGTGTATGTCCAAGATTGGAGGAGAAAGTTCACAGGAAGGTCACGTGGAGATAAAACCAGCAGGTGCCAGAAGGAGCCACCCGAGAACTCGGCCAAAGATGATCGCCAAGGCCGAGAGACGGGATGGAAGACAACAGCCCCCTCCACACACACACACACCAACAGCCCCCCACCAACACACCGAATCGCCCATAACCAGCACCACTCCCATGGAAGCAGACTCTCCTTCGAACTTGCCCCACCCCGAAGACTCATCGCCCATCAATCCCGGCCCACAATGTGCTACTGAATATAAAACTGATCTAACAACCTTGGACTTTGCCTTTTCTGAATGGAGACTTTCTGCTCTTGAAGGGCCCAGCGCTGTATTGTACTTTCCTGAAAACAGAGCTTTTTGAACAAGAATTGTGATTGAACTCAACCAATCTGTCTAAGTCTAATTTCTGCTTCAGTGTCTTTGCATTTTCCTAAATCTGAAGAAATCAAACGAGCACGCAGTGAGTAAATTGGATAACAGGTGATTGGCAAAGGCTTTTGCCGTGAGGCGCAGATAACGCGCTCCCTAAATTGTGGACAGAATCCAACAAGTGTATTAAACACACTTTCCCTGATTACTGTTCATCCAATAATTTTTGCTTATTTGGCATTATTGATTGGTCAAAAAAACAATAAACACTATCACACAAGAAAAATTTATGGTCGTTGTTGTTCAAAGTAAAAATTAAAAGTTTACTGAATTATTAAAGGGCGGCTCGGTGGCGCACTGGGTAGCACGTCCGCCTCACAGTTAGGAGGGTGCGGGTTTGATTCCACCTCCGGCCCTCCCTGTGCGGAGTTTGCATGTTCTCCCCGAACCCGCGTGGGTTTTCTCCGGGCACTCCGGTTTCCTCCCACATCCCAAAAACATGCTAGAGAGATATTCAATGCGCCAAGCTTTGATGTCTATTCATATGCAAATGAGTTAGGGGTCATAAAATTTTATGACCTTTTTATGACTTGTTATGGTATCATAAATCACCCTCTTTTGAATTGTGGCGGGGTTGGGGGCATCAAGATGGCGCCAGTCGTGACGGCGCCATCTTTGACTGTCGCCATTTTGGTTTGCTGGCGCCATTTTTAAGATGTGGATATGTATGGGCATGTATTTTTATGAATCAAGACAGGTGCAGCACCTGAGCTATCTTTGCTAAAAGCCCTCTGAGCTAGCTTTGCTTCCGGCCCGTACGTGTGAGATTGAAGGGAGCCTTTTTGTTGAGAAGGGGAAGGGAGGGGGGTGTTTGTGACAGAGGCGTCATTACAGGTGCCAAAAGTTATCTGAAAGAGAAAAAATCAAGGTGTTGTCGCATATAATTTGAGAAACAATAGCTCAGCCAAAGTTATCTGAAAGCGAGAGACGCATGTAATTTGGCAAACATTACTTTAGAGGATCAAGGTTTTTTTTTTTTTTTGTTGAGAAAATCATTGAAGTGTCGCAAGGTGTTGATGCATAATTTGACAAACAATAGTGGAGTCGGCATTACTGGAGCCGAGGATATGAGGTAGACCCTTTGATACGGCCAGAGTTATCTGACTCCCCGCGACACGTGAGCCCATAGGCGTGGTCTTATCCCCGCCGAATTTAAAGTTTGGAGAAGACAAGCCAAGGCACAGCTCTGAGCAACGGGGGTTGAAGCGCGTCAAAAAGCTGTTTTCGAGAATGGTTAAAGGTAAGTCATTTTAATACCTTTCTCGCGATAATAATAATAATAATACACTGCGGTTATTTTATAAAACAAAATGTAATGTTTATATAATATTTGCAGACAACATCATTTTTGCCGATGCCCACGCATCTTTTGACGACGATTTTAGCGACGTTTACCTAACACAATCAGACTACGGTGAGTCAATCGCGCATCTAAGATAGTTAATATAGAGGGTATTAGCTGCTGATTTTATTTTATGTATGTAACAGATCTCGTGGCCGCGGCCGCTAGGAAAAGCGTTCGGCCGACGCAAGCTGCCTTCGACCGCCATATTGGAGCAGTCGAAACGTTCGACCGCCATATTGGAGCAGTCGAAATGACAGAGCCAGCGCGACCGGCGGTATCAGAGTCACGTGCTACTGTTGAAACCAATCCACTCTCAACCCGCACCGTTCAGCCGGAATCAGCGACTCAGAACTAGTTGAAGCTCTGTCTACTTACGAGGGCTTGAATCATCATCAAGAGTCGACAAACAAAGTTAGAAGTATTCCTTCTATGTTATCATTTGACTTGCTATTTTTGGTAATATAACGGCTTAACCGTTTTTTTTTTTTTTTATAGCTACTTTCAGGTGAGCGTCGTGACACGAGGGCTCAGAGAGATAGGAGGAGGAGAAGGGGGCACCCCTTCTACAACACGCACCACTCAACCAGCAGGGGGCCTGTAAAGTGCCGTGGTAACTGTATCTACAAAAGACGGTTACAAGAGTGTTTTAAGATTATACATGCTCTTACAGATTTAGCCGAATCAAAATAGGTTTGTGTTGTTTCTGTTGTGTTTTGTAAAAGAAAATATAATGGATCATCCAAACCTTACGTCAACGGAGTCAGATTTCTTAGCAAACATTGATGAAATAGATTTGCCGTCATTTAGCGGGACAAGCCAAAGAAGTGACACACCAGAGCTAGATTTATCAAACGTTAACAATGTGTGTACGAGTCAAATAACAGATTTGCTCAACAATGTGAGCACGGCTTTGTCAGAGGGGGAGAGACCAGACAGTCCTGCTATTCTCACCCATTTACAAGCTGTCATAGATGAATTGAACAATCAAAGTATGAATGAAGGTGGGCAGAGTCCGACACAAATCCCGTCACAATTGCTAAACATGATAGCAGAATTAAACAACCAAGTTAATGGCAACAATGGGCGTATCAGTCCTGACATTCCTCTCCAGTTGCTAAACATCATCCAAAATCTAAATACACAGCCTCTGGTTGACCCGTTGACCGCTAACACTGTCGATTCATCACCGGTTGCTATTCACGTCGTTCCGCCGATATTTCAGCCTAACAACTGCTCTGTTATAATTGATCACGAAATAGACGTTATTGACGACAACATATCAGCATTTCAACACACGCCCCAGCAATCTAACAACGGTTCTGTATTAGCTAACCAACGCGGCGGTTCTATTGTAATCAATAGGCCGCATTTCAATAATGTAGAGGTAAGGCGACGGTTAAATATACCATCGCAACAGAACATTAATGATTTTGCAACCTTCTACCTCCAGATTGAAGATAAAATAGATGATGTCATGCAAGAGGTAGCTAGCAGGGCGCAAACAGGTGATGTAATTCAGATAGAGCTAGTGGGTGGTAACGATAGAGCTCACATCTACCAGCAAACTAGTGATATAAACTCTATCAGAGATAATGTATCAAACATGCTTGAACGTTTAGCCCAATCAAATACAGAGCTTCTGGCTGATGAGGGCTTAGAGCTCATTGTACAAATAGTCACTCCATTGCGTGGTGGAATGCGTCGTGGGCTGTTGAACACTACCAACAGAGAGATTTTGAGGTTGAAAAAATGACACCTACACATACCTCGTAATAAAGACAATAATTTGTGTTTCGCTCTCTCACTAACCTATCTGCTAAATGACACACTTACAACAAAACAGGCCACAAGACAAGCGCGGCTCTTACATGAGAGTGTAGGATTGGATTGTCAAACACCTGTGAGTCTGGGCGATGTCCATAAATTTGAGAAAGTCCTCAAACGGAAAATAACTGTAATGTATCGAAAAGAGGACTGCCGCCCCATGACCTTCTTCGACACGCGTTACCCCAAAACAAATAACGATACCTTATTTGTCTTAAACCTTGAGGGTCATTTTTACGGCGTGAAAGCGATTGAGGCCTTTGTCGGCCACGCATTCTTTTGCAGGCATTGTTACAAAGGGCATGAGAATTGGCAACAGCACCAGTGTGAAGGACACTGTGGCGTTTGTCTTGATCCTTGCTGTAAACAGCGACGGTTTAAACCTGTCATCTGCCCCGACTGTAACAAATCTTGTCGTAATGAGGAATGCTTTACCAAACATAAAGAGTCTCGATCAATGAATCGTGTGAGCAACTGCACTTCATACAAAAAATGCTTGGAGTGTGGTCTTCACTATTATGTGAAAGCTGATGGTACCGGTGCTAAACATCGTTGCCCCATTAAAAAATGCACAGTGTGTGATGAGATCTTAAATCAAGATGACGCCTTGTTGAACCCCCACATGTGCTACATTCAACCCATCAAACCACAACCACCCTGCAAAAATGTAGTCTACTACGATTTCGAATCTTATGTAGATTCAGACGGTTTACACAAACCTTTTCTCATCTGTTGCGAATCAAATAGACTGGCGAAGCATTGGTATGGCACAGATTGTGTTGATGAATTTCTCAGATTTTTCCGAAGGCCACGGTTTAAACAAACTACGTTTGTTGCACATAATGCGAGAGGTTTTGATTCATACATACTGATAAGGAGAATGCTTGAATTAGGTCTCAAACTTGACATTCTGATGCAAGGGAGTAAAGTTCTATCATTTGTCGATTTAGACACAAAATCTCGATTCATAGACTCTCTCTCATTCTTGACGATGCCTCTAAGTGCAATGCCTAAGGCCCTGGGGTTTGAAGACAAATCAAAGGGTTACTTCCCACACAAATTCAGCTCTTTAGAGCATCTAAACTATGTAGGGTCTCACCCTGACCCCACGTACTACGGCACCGATCGAATGTCACCCTCCCAACGATCAAAGTTTGACGAGTGGTATGCCAAAGAAGCTAACAATGTGTTTGATTTTGCTAAACAGGCAATAGCCTACTGCGAGAATGATGTTGATCTCCTAATGCAAGGGTGTGAAAAATTCAGGAGTGAGTTTTTTGAGGCCACCGGAACAGATCCATTCAATGCGGTAACAATTGCGTCTGTTGGAAATGATATACTTTTTATCATTGGATTCTATGTATCTACTTTTGTGTGCAAGACTCTCCGCAGTATGTGACCATCTAGCCTTGTGAAAATGATTTGGGGGCATATGGCCGGCTAATGACTGGAGTCATTAGCCACGCTATACAATAAGCCCCATAGTTAGCTAGACATGTTCAGATCATGAGATTGTCATGGGATGGCTGAAGCAGACAGAGGTCTCATTTAAGTTGAAGTCATGAGTACGACACCGGGATGTATTCCCAGGGCCACTAAAGACTACGTTTTTGTTAAGCTAATAGTCATGAGACGTCCAATACTGCTCCGTCCACGAGAGTATCCCCTTTGTTCTGTGGTAATGAGATATAACTTTGGAATGTATTTCCTGCCTGTGAACCTACCCGATCATGTACACTTGCCCAATTGTTTCTTTCTCAATAAAAAGGTCGGCAAAACTCAGAGCAGAGCGCGAATCTCAGCCACACTTGCTGTGTCTGGGATGCGCCCTTCTGCGCAGGAGAAAACGCTAAGCCAAGAAAGACCTACCGTCTACGAGATTGATTTCAGATAAATGTTGTCAACCCAACAGCGTCGGCGTGCATGAAAGTTTTTCAAGCTAATTTTCTAACCCCTCAATCACTAGCCATTACACCATCAGACAACTATATGCGTCAGCACAAAGCTTTCTCGTACGATTCTATTCAGTACATGCAATGGATCATGCACAGCCAAAATATCCAAATTAGACATGCATTCAACGGTGGTGAAGTTAGGATAGACAACTACTTTGTAGATGGTTATTGTGAAATCGGGGGCGTAAAAATAGTGTTTGAGTATTTTGGTTGTTATCACCACGGCTGCGCAGAATGCTTCGACCTCTCTAAAATATGCCCGACAACCAAACGCCCTTTTCAGGAGAGGTTTGATAAAACACAAAAGAAAATTCAGGATCTACAGCTTAGACAGGATGTGTACATTGTAATCATGTGGGAGCATGAATGGTTGCAAATGAAAAAGACGGACATAGAGGGGAAGGAATTCCTTAAAAAAAACAAATTTCCTACACCGCTCAAACCGAGGCAGGCTCTTTTTGGGGGCCGAACAAACGCATTCGTTTTAAGATACACGGCAGGGCCGAACGAGCGTGTGTTGTATGTTGATGTGACATCATTATATCCTTTCATCAACAGTAGAGGTACCTACCCCATCGGCCACCCAATGATTATCCACGGTGATTTTAAAGACCCTAGATCGTATTTCGGTTTCATCAGCGCCACAGTCAACCCACCCCGTGGTTTGTATTTTCCTGTTCTACCGTTCAAAACAGCTAAAGGTAAACTCGTCTTCACACTGTGCCGCACATGTGCCGAGTGTAACAACCAGCAGACGGCTTGTACACATAGTGATGAGCAAAGATCGTTAACAGGTGTTTGGACAACCCCTGAATTTGTTAAGGCACTTGATCTCGGGTACACGGTTGCAGAAATTACGGAAGTGTGGCATTACACAAGAACGAGCGACACAATTTTCCGTGATTACATGCGAACATTTTTAAAAGGTAAACAAGAATCTTCAGGTTATCCGGCTCACGTGGTCAACCAGGCTGACAGAGAAAGATACATACAAGGGTATGCCATTCATCAGGGTATCCAACTCGATCCTTCCAAAATTGCTGTAAACCCTGGCAAAAGGCAAGTGTCAAAACTCTGTCTTAACAATCTGTGGGGAAAACTCGCGCAACGTGACAACATGGCAAACACAAAAATTGTGACAAAATCAGAGGATTTTTTTGAACTTTTGTTTTCAGGTCTGTACAATGTGAAATTCTTCCATTTTATCAATGAGAAGCTCTCAATTGTACAGTATTGTATCAACATAAACAATGAGATCCCCGCCTCAAAAACATCAAACGTGGCTGCAGCGTGTTTCACAACAGCCTATGCACGCCTAAAAATGTACAGCTATTTAGAAATTTTACAGAGGCGTGTCCTTTACACAGATACAGACAGCCTCGTGTACACTGTGAAGCCAGGTGAAAGTGTTCTCCCTCTAGGGGATTATCTGGGTGATTTGACAGATGAGCTTTCGAACGACAGCATTTTAGAATTTGTCTCAGCCGGCCCCAAAACATACGCTTATAAAACACGAGGGTCATCTCAGACGGTCATGAAGGTAAAGGGTATCACACAAAGTCATGAAAGCGGTCAGAGCATCAATCTCGATAGCATGCTCAGTTTGGTTCAAGGGTACATCGATACAGCAGGTGCAACCTCAGATGTGCTTTACGCTCCCCAACATAATATCGTTCGCGATAAGAGAGGGTTTCATCTCAAACATGTCATTTTCCAAGCGGCTTCGTGTGGTGTACGATAAAAGAAGGCTGCTAGAGCGAGGCACCACTGAACCGTTTGGCTACTGATATCCATACGTGTGTCTGTGTGTGGAAATGGCTTTTAATCAGATCGAATTCGACCCCAGATTAGAACTTCCTTTTTCATGTCTAGTAGCAGGGCCTTCAGGTTGTGGCAAGACTTTCTTTGTAAAAAATGTATTGCAAAATCCTGAACATGTTCTGAGAAAAAAACCTGATAATATTGTCTGGGTTTATACTTCATATCAGCCAATGTACGATGAGCTCAAAAACCTGAATAAAGACATTGTTTTTATCAAGGGGCTGCCTGAATCTTTTGATGACGAGAAGCTGTTCCCGCCACAGCAGCACCATCTGCTGATTTTGGATGACGTCATCTTCCAAGCTTCGGATAACCCTGAAGTGGTCCGAATATTCACCCAATATAGACATCATAAAAATTTAAGCGTTATAATGCTAACGCAGAATGTATTCCATCAGGGCAAATTTAGCCGTACTATTAGTTTAAACAGTAATTATTTGATTTTGTTCAAAACCCCCCGCGATAAACTGCAGGTGAGTGTCCTGGCGAATCAAATTTCTCCCAGCAACCAGAAGTTTTTCCTGGAATGCTTTGAAGATGCTACAAGAGAGCCGCATGGGTATTTACTGGTAGATTTGACACCTTCATGCCCAGAACAATATAGACTACGTACAGGTGTACTACATAACCAGTGGCCTGTTATGTTACAGGCCTATATACGTTTGGCCTATATACCCAAACAATAAAACGATGACGAAGCTTTTAAAAACAAACGCACCGTTACTCAAATCTCTGTTTACATCCAAACCGGCCAAACGTAAGCATTTGCTACTCAGAGGCCCCAGTAGTTTGGTGAAAGCATTATGTGAGATTGCTCTAAATCTTCTTAAAGGACATGTACCCTTAAAATCAAAACTTTACAAGAGACTTAAAAAGCAAAAGAAAAATATCCGCTTTTTGGCTGATAAGAAAAATACTTTGAAGAAGAAAAGAGCTGTGATAGTTCAGAAAGGTGGTTTTATATTGCCGTTACTGGCCGCTTTCGCACCTGTTCTCGGGAGTGTCATTAGTGGCTTTATGAACAAAGCATAAAATGAGTTTGAAAACGGCTCAGAAAATGTTCCTGATTTCACCTTATCAGCTCGAGAGGCTGAATCGACCCGCTCCGACCATCCGTGATACAGCAGAGCATTCTTTGGATGAAGAGGTTTTGGATAATAAAAATTTAAATCAATATGAAAAGATCAAAATTTATCAGACCTTAATGCAGCGTTACTTGGGGTTGGTCAAACAAAAAGACTCCGAGCAAATTCCTATTACGATTCGCAACGAAGACAACGAGAGGGGTGAAATAAAGACCGCTGATGAGAGCGCAATTGATGTGACAGGTAGACGCTATGAGGATATTCTGGACGCCATAGGTCCACGTTTCCGACGCAATGCCAGCTATGTGCTGAAAAGACTGTCGGCAGAAGATGTAAGCTGGACGCCGTTAAGTGAATTTGTTTTTAGAGGAAAAACTATCAAAGGCTCCCATATGAGCGATCTGTTGAGACATTTGTGTGCGAGTGGGAAAAAAATCAACGAGAAAGGATGGAGTGAATTTTTTGAAGATGTAAACATGATGAATAAAAAAAAAAGAAAGAGGACATCGCCGGTAGTAAAATGGGTTAGTTATTAGATGATACTCTATTGTTGTTAGTGAAAAAAACGCATGACTCTGTAACTCTCTTTAACAATGTTTATTGAATAAAACAGATTTTATAAAACATTAACATGGTTTCAGACAATGACATTTTTTAAATTTATGCAATGAACATGATGTTTGCCCGCCGCACATCCGGTCTGGTCTCCGACATTTTTTGACAAACTCTCTAACCATGGCGTCGTTATGGAGAGGATCGGAATTGTAATGAGTCAGCACTTCACGATAGGTGTGCCCCCATCCGCGTTGGCTTAAATAATACACACAGTGTTGACCACAGGTGTCTGTGAGCTCGTGTTGCAACTGCCCGTTCTGATATTCGACCCGTTTAGAATGCTTCTTCAAAAATCTGTATATACTCGCCGGGTAGTACGGACTGTCCGGTGGCAGACCAAAAGGATCAAAGAATGTGGCCGAACCGTTCGCTTCTAAAGTCAAAGCGAGCCAGTGCTCTCCGGGTAAATGTCTTGGATGCGTGTTGACGATGTAATATTTCGGAGGCGTGTCTCTGACGTCAGCTAACTCATCCGATGCGAAAACGCCTCCAAATAAGGTTCTCTGCATCCGGGTCATAATCATGTCCAATTAACGACCGTTCATAGCGTTAATAATAGTTCATCAATACTTCCCTCTTAGCATTAATCTCTATAAGCGAATCATAAGCCGCGTATACAATGAGGGTCGCTGTGTGTGGTAACGGCGTTCTGAAACGTAAATCGAGTCTCAGGACCCCGCTATTGATCGGCGTTAACGCGCCTGAGTCATCCACCTGACTTAAATTGAAAACAAAAAGTGAATAGCCCTGACTAAAATCCTGTTGGTCTATACAGAGAGGTAGATCTTTCAGAAAACGCCCCATTGCTGTGTATAAATTATGAAATTCACGTGTACATATCCCAGCTTTGACATTGGGCTGAAAAGCTTTGGCTGGTATTTGTCGACCTTCGTGGCTGAGAGCTAAATACTCTGTTATAAAGCAAAAAATTAAACGGGTTTAAATCTCTCCGTCACATGAAACTGTTGTAGTTTACGAGCGCTATTACAATTTGCTTGGGGATATGTCCGAGGAATAGATTATCCTGATGACAAATTCTCGAGTTTTGGGGTACACTGTAGGTCTTCATATTAATTCTCGTTAACGGATAAAGGGCGTTACCTTTTTGTAATGCGGCGGCGTGACCTATTGCCACGGCCGGTGAGATTGATACTTTTTTCACAAATAAGGACGCTCCGAGTATTTTGAGACACGAATCGCTGTCTGGAGCGCTCATGAGACAGAAATCATCAGAAGCTCTAGTTAACTTTAGACGCCAATCCACATTATTCAATAGATGGCGTTCGGAGAAGAAAATATCTCCATGAAGCGGTCCCATAAGATGAAATTCACGTGAGCCTGCAATCTGTTGTGCGCGCCGCAGAAAACCGGCGTTAGCCACGCCCTCTTCGAAAGAAATGGAGTTCATACGCCCCCTACTGTCTTTTGCGAACATTCCTGCTGTGAATTGTGACTCCAAAGAATCGTTTGAAAAGTTTAACAGCAGCTCGATGATGGATCTGTAGGCGTGCGTGGCACTAGATTGTGAGATTAACCGTCCACCCAACGAAATATCTAATTGATTAAAAATTGTGTTTATAGGGAAATTCACGATGCCGACTTGCTCCTGCGGTGGAATATTTGTCCCATCTCTACGCGTCACCTTTGCACGGAGATGTAGTAAAGTGTCGGATAAATCTAAATATTTTGAGCCGTCCCCCGGTATAAAAAATTCTATTGGTCCTTGGTCCACGATTGCTGTTAACGGTTGAAATTCGACATATGAGCTATCTTCTATGGAGAATTGCGTCAGGGGCAAATTTACTAAAGAGATCGAGACTTGATAGCGTCGCCTCTTGACTTTTAAAATGTAGAAGGGCCATTTTTTAAGAGAAAATATCTGTCTTGCGTCTTCTCCGCTTTTTCCTGACAACTGGCTTGAGACCGGTGGAGCGCCTTTTTCTTTTAACGCTCCTTTTTCTCCGCCCCCCAGGTTCCAATCGCCCACGTGACAATACAGCTAGCCCGGAACCTTCTTGTTCGGGGCCTTGTTTCTGGTGGATTCTTTGAATGACGCGCCCCGCTACATCCGTTGCTATGTTTTTAGCGGCGGCTTGAAGATGCGGCTTCGCCAAGTTAAACCCGTTTTTGAACATAGGCATCACGAAACGAAATAATTTTGCAAAAATAGACCCTATCCCTCGTCCGTACTGAACTGGCGACCCTGCAAATCCTTGAAACGCGCCCCCCACTTGTGTTTCATAATAATCAACAAAACGATACAAGTCAGGGTGCATCATCATCATCACGTCATTTTTTTTTTAAATTTTTTTTTTTTTAATTTATTATTATTTCGATCTAAAATGCAGAGTGAGAATGACCTTCCCGTATTCGAAATCTATCGGGTTGTTCTGGTCTGTTCGCAGGTAAACTGAAATGGTTTCAACGTGGCTTCTGCACACATCTAAATAGTATACCGGGTTAAAAGTTTTGTTTACAATATCACCAAAATTACCTTCAACTGTTTGATGATGTATTATGTCTGTGTAGATGAACATAAAATAAGATCCAGCCCGTCTGTCGGCAGGATGTTGTGCGTTTACGCCTTCCGGTTTGAGTGACAGCCAATGCTCGGGGGTCATTCTGACAATGTACGCCAGGGGGCTCTTGAACATAATTCTCAATCCTTCTTCACCCGAAAACATGAACCTCTGTTTGTGTTGATCAAATCGGACGTCAATCTTTTTGTTACTCGCTTTAGTTAATAGAGTTTGAATGTCCAAAGCTAACGAGTCATGGTTTTGATAAACACCTCCTTTTGTTTTAAGCATATGTCGAGTTTCTGAGTCATCTTGGAACGTATCACCTCTAGGGGGCGGATTTTTAGGTTGTTTTAAATAGAAATTTCGTTTTTTCTCAGGAATGGTGGGTATTGAGTTGATGTATGAAATCTCCCATAAACCGACCTCCCACGAACCTTTTAAATCGATATGTTGAGCCAGTTCGGTTTTAAATTCTGTGAGTGTGTTTGGGCTAAATAAATGTATACTGGCATTTGACGCTAATGTGACGTAGAATTCTCTCTGGTGTTCACCCATCTTGTAATTTCCACAGAATGGCCGTTTTAGAGATCGTCAGATGTTTTTAATACTCTTTGTGGGTACCCAACTGTCGAATTTGGCTGGCCAGCCTACCCAGTGTACGAGGGACTTGCGTTTACCTGACACAGTACGTGATTTAAGAATTTTCTGTATGCGAAAATTTTTTATTTTTTTTATTTTTACTTTTTGTAATTCCGCTTCGTAAAAGCTACCTTCTACAGGCATACCATCCAAGTCCGATATTTTATAGACGGGAGGAACACGGTCGAGACGTTGTCTTATTCTGAAAATTTCATCCGTGTAACTTTGTAAATAACCTTTTTCAAAATTGCCTTTTATTTTGGAAATTCTCACAGTTTCACCCGGTGCGAACCGGAACTTGTACCCCCGTCGGAAAGGATTTTTGGCGTACAGGTTGGTGAAGACGATATTCTTATTCTCTTCGTTTACAGCGTTCGGTGTCATTTTTATACTGCTGTGAAAACTGTCGTTATAACTGACAATAAAATCCTGAATTACATCCACGTATCGTTGTGTGTTCTTAGCTGTGAAATACCTCCACATGCGCGTTTTTAACGTTTTGTTGAATCTTTCGATCGTTTGCGCTTTAGTGTCCGAGGCGGTAGAAAAATGTGTAATATTGTGCTTTCTCATTAATTTCTGGAAATGTTTGTTAAAAAACTCCACCCCTTTATCTGTTTGAAGGCGTAATGGTGAACCGCTAACTGTCAGGATATCTTCAAATGCTTTGGTGACCTGTGTAGCAGTTTTAGCTTTCAAAACACGTACATATGCACGTTTCGCGAAGATATCGATTACGGTTAGTAAATATTTATATCCATCGTTGTAGCGTGCTAGTGATTGCATATCGCACAAATCTGCTTGGAATTGTCTCATAGGACCTCGAACAAAAACTTTATTTCTAGGAAAAGTTATTCTGGCTGGTTTGTGTAAAGTGTACGCGTCCTGATCGGATAAAAAAAGCTTTTACTTTTCTAATGTTAGTGTTTTTACAGCTAATAATCGCTTCTCTGTGCAGCCGTCTCTCACCCCCAAAACTAGCAGGATTCTTAGCACAATAATAGAGTCTCTGAAGACACCTGTCGCCACCCATTGTTAGGTAAGTTCTGATGGATATCAGATTGTGACGCTGTTAATAAAACAAACAGGTATGATATCTCGGATTTTGAATAAACACGGAGTCACTTTTACGGTCACAATAGTTTATTACAGAAAAAATCAAACTACTTCTTAAAAAACATTACTAATAAACAGAAACAAGTGTAAAACATGGTAAAAAAATGTTTTTCTATAAATCCTAAGGTTTGACATAACGCATGAATTTACCGAGCTTTTCAGCCTCGTCGCCGCAGTTAATGGTGATGAGCAATTCGGAGACCACGGCTGGAGCTTTGTCCTCGGTGAACGTGGACACCAGCACCTCGGTTACGTCCATAAACTTCTTATCTTGCACCTTGTTTTTTGCCACCTTTATGTTACCGCGGCGGTTCACCAGAGCCTTAACAAACCTTTTGAAGTTTTCCTTGGACAGGTCTTCCAACGCGTCCATTACGAGCCCCTTTTTAGTGGGCATTATTTCAAATTTTTAGCGGGGGGTTAAGTCGAGGTTAGTAAACGCGCGAGATGAGAGGTCCGAACGCACTGCTGCTTTGGGCGGACTTTCGCTTTCGATTTGGCTTTTTTTTTTTCCTTTGAGTAGGCGTGTCTCTCCCCCAAAACTAGCAGGATTCTTAGCACAATAATAGAGTCTCTGAAGACATCTCTCGCCATTGAATAAACACAGAGAAACGGTCACAATAGTTTATTACAGAAAAAATCAAACTACTTCTTAAAAAACATTACTAATAAACAGAAACAAGTGTAAAACATGGTAAAAAAAATGTTTTTCTATAAATCCTAAGGTTTAACATAACGCATGAATGAAGATAACATAGATGGTGTTACTTTGGACCCTATTAGAGTTTTAAACTTCTTTAGCTGCCCCCCTGTTAAATCTAAAAGTACTGTTAGGAAAGTCATCAATTGGCTCCACATTTTTTTCACAAAACCTCCCATTGTGTTTTTCCAAACGTTCTAAATAATAGAGCGACTTCGTTGCTAGTCAGAACAGTGTCACCGGCTTCTTGTTTTATCGCACGGAGCCGTGTGAAGATCTTGCCTTCATGAGCTAGGTCATGTAGAATGGCAGAAACAGAATTGCGAATGTTTATAAGCGATGCAGAGGTTTTAAAATAGAAAAACATTGTCGACAACGTGTGGAAGAAGTCAGAATTGCACAGCTCAGCCGTCACTGCTTCGTAATTCGCATATAAGTAAAAGTTTCGATCCTCAACATACAGGCACGTATGGTGCATTTGGCTAAGATCATCAATCCGTCACACTTAGATTTAGCATGCTTCATTAAGGCATCATACAAAAGATGAACCACCATCAGCTTCAGGCGTGTGTAGTCTTCAATCACCAACCATTTAAGAGGCTCTATCGTCATATTATACTCTGTGTCCTGCTGTGTGTTGATTCTCACAGGCGTCGTGGTCATCGGAGTGTCAACGATCGTGTCGTCAGCCTCCTCAAAATCACAGGGTACCTCCGCTTCTGTCTCTCTGAGTAAGACTCTAATGTCGGCAGCAGACAAGCATGGCAAATCCATACCATTTTCAGGATAGCGTGCGCAGGCGTCATCAAACAATTTGATGGCTCGTGACGAGGACCACGGTTCATGCTGCTCCTCCTGCTGTTGCTGCCCCGAGGTTTCAGGGGTTTCAAACACGTCAAAAGTTGATGGCAAAGCTCCATAGAGAGAATCGGGTTGCAGATCGTCGAGGCAGATCGGTGACATGCATTCGCTCGGGTCGGGTGTAGGTAGTGGAAGAATCTCAAACCTTTCCGCCCATGTCTCAGGCCCCGGTGGCGTCGGTCGTGGCGACGCTACGAAAGCTGTGTTCCCATCGTCAGCAGCATCTGACTCTGCATCAGAGTTGTCAGGGCTTGACCAGAACGTGATGCCCATAGGTGCAGAACGTGGTAAAAGTCTTCTGGCAAGCATTTTTTGGGCCATCTTCTTTCTCTTGTGCGTGCGTGTGTGAAAGAGACGTCTGCAAGCCCGCTCTTATACAATTTAGATAGTTATGCTAGTGACTATAACTCCACCTTTTCTGTGACTGCAGGTGAGAAAAAGAGGGGGGGGGGTAGGAGGAGGAGGAACAGTCTAGTGTGTTGAGAAGTTGGGGGTAGTTTAAACTAAATTTTTTAGTAAGGGTTCATCTAAAGCCAGTTTACGTTTCACTCCGACGACGTTTGTCCAGACACGGCTTGATAGAAAAAGCCCCGTAAAACTCTCCCCATATGCTTTTCATACCACATTGTTAATGGTATATTCAAAATTGTCTGGAAAAGTCCACATTCGCTGTTAAACATTTCAAGTTTTAGAAACATTAGATCGATTAGCTCTCCATCTTCTGCCCCATCAACAGTTTGAGGAGAAACTTTCAGCCGGAAAAAACATCTCCCGCCGGCTGTGATTTTTGAAATCCAAGTTGCATTCAGCTCACCTTCTAACCCGTATTCATTGAGAAATTCTGTCAAAACCTCTGGCAGGAGTTGATTTAAAACACCCCAATCATTTGAGTTCAGAGTATCAAAAGCATGGGCTTGCTCATAGTTGCTGTTGTTTGATCCAGAGCTCTCTTGGTTTCTCATAAAGAAAGACAACTCACCAGTCTCGTAAAAAAATTTAAATCCCCATTGAGTCTCTGGTGTTAGATGCCAGCTCCGCTCAAGTTTTTCTGTAGGCCTTTGTTGCATACGTCTTAGATACATTTGTTTCTTCCTAGGCGCGTCTAGCAAACCGTCAGGGCCTTTACGGCAAAGATGGATACTGACCAGTGTCTCCGCTATCATGATTTGAGCTTCAGGTTTGCAGTTTAACACCACAGCTTTAGCTCTTTTCTATGAACTATCAGCACGATACTCTCACGTAAATATATGAACAACAGGTCCGGCCCTTCTCCCAAACCACACCTCTGTGTATCACGTGTTTGGGTTGTTTTTTTTGTTTTTTTTTTGTTTTTTTTTTAAATCAGGATATGTTTTAAACTTAGACAGCCTTCATAAAAAACAGAGGCCTTCGTCTGTCTCCCCCCCCAAAGTTAAACGGTTCCAGTTGGCTCCAGTAATGCCGACTCCACTATTGTTTGGCAAATTATGCATCAACACCCTGCGACACTTCAATGATTTTCTCAACAAAAAAAAAAACCCTTGATCCTCTAAAGTAATGTTTGCCAAATTACATGCGTCTCTCGCTTTCAGATAACTTTGGCTGAGCTATTGTTTCTCAAATTATATGCGACAACACCTTGATTTTTTCTCTTTCAGATAACTTTTGGCACCTGTAATGACGCCTCTGTCACAAACACCCCCCTCCCTTCCCCTTCTCAACAAAAAGGCTCCCTTCAATCTCACACGTACGGGCCGGAAGCAAAGCTAGCTCAGAGGGCTTTTAGCAAAGATAGCTCAGGTGCTGCACCTGTCTTGAGTCATAAAAATACATGCCCATACATATCCACATCTTAAAAATGGCGCCAGCAAACCAAAATGACGACAGTCAAAGATGTCGCCGTCACGACTGGCGCCATCTTGATGCCCCCAACCCCGCCACAATTCAAAAGAGGGTGATTTATGATACCATAACAAGTCATAAAAAGGTCATAAAATTTTATGACCCCTAACTTATTTGCATATGAATAGAGATCAAAGCTTGGCGCATTGAATATCTGTCTCTCATGCTTGGTAGGCCGATTGATCACTCCAAATTGTCCCTAGGTGTGAGTGCGAGTGCGAATGGTTGTTTGTCTCTGTGTGCCCTGCGATTGGCTGGCAACCGGTTCAGGGTGTCCCCCGCCTACTGCCCGATGACGGCTGGGATAGGCTCCAGCACGCCCGCGACCCCCGTGGGGACTCAGCGGTTCAGAAAATGGATGGATGGATGGATGGATGAATTATTAAAATACACAATGCGATTAATTTGATAATCGATTCGTTGACGATTAATCAATTAATTTGACAGTAGTCATTTTTCTCAATTTTTTGAGGGGAAAAAACCCTATCTCATTTTGATCTATAAGATAATCAATGTTGTTCCCAACACATTCACATTTTGAGCTTTACTCACATTAAATACACTTCCATTTATTTTAAATACAAAATCCGAGATTAAGACCTAGTGCAGGGGTGTCAAATTTATTTTGGTCGCGGGCCGCATTGTAGTGGAGGGCTACGATGACTGTCAACCCAAATAAATGCATGAATGCCTCATATTATATATAGTATAAGCTACAAAACAAAATGTCAGGTTCAAAGTGCTAACTGAATATCTGAATAAGAGAAAAGGATCAGCAGACAAAAAACAAGTGAGGCAGAATATTGATTTTTCTTGCGAGGAGTGCGATACAGATTGTTTTCTACAATCTGACTACACTAAAAATCTGTTTACACTCTCGCTCTTTTTATTTGGAACGCCCTACCCACAGTGTGAGACGATTAGCCCCTGAGGGTGAGAGGAAAAAAGATTGTGGGCTTCGTCTCGTAAGAAAAGAAACAAAAAGTAATGCACAAAGTGTTGCGTGCAGATATGGCTATATCAGCAAAACAGTTTAAACAATATTCTGAGAGATAAAAAGAGAAAGTGATGTCCTTTAAGGAAGATCAGAAGGTTCATGACGCATCGTTTGATGTGTTGTTTTCACGATCTGTTCTGGTGGACGTCATTTTTCTGCTGAGATGTCAGCAGTATCTTGTTTGACACAACCGTCATCTCGCCCCTGACTCAGCCGTAATCCTTCTGTTCTGTTACTGTCACGCCCGTGCCACTTCGCTCAGCCACACCCCTTTCGTTACCGTAATGTCTGTCACCTGCTTCCTCTTGTTACCCTGTGTATTTAAGCCCTGCCCGTGTGTTTCTCCCTGTCGGTGTCTACTGTTGTGTCCATTCCTGTTCGTGCCCAGTGTTCCTGTTCGTGTCATCTGGTTTTCCCTCGGTCTGTCTGAAGGCTCACGGTCAGATTTTTAATCTTGTCCAAGGGGACTTCATGCCGGTCAGTCTGTCTGTTTTGCTGGCCGTGAGTCTTCCTCCCGTCTGTGTCGTTCGTTACCCACCTGCCTCCCTTCCAACTCCTTTTCCCTGCAATAAATCCTGGTTCAAGCTGCATTTGGTCGCCCTGGCTCAACTCATTCCTGACAGAAGACACCGACCATCACAGCGACCAGCGCTTGGACCAACCTTTGCCGGCTCCCGCAACTGCTGCATGGTCGCCAAGGAGATGAATTCAAGCGACGCAAGATGCACGGTTGCCCCCCCCCAAAACAGATCCGACGGCGCGGATGTTGCGGCCGCCACTTGTTCCGGCGGCGCGGATCCAGCGGCTGTCACCGTCGGCCTTCAACGGTGCATGACGCACGGCCGCCCCCCGACCCAGTCCCGACGGCGCGGATGCTGCGGCCGCCACCAGTTCCGGCGGCGCGGATCCAGCGGCCGTCACCCAGTCGGCTTCAACGGCGCATGACGCACGGCCGCCCCCCGATCCAGTCCCGACGGCGCGGATGCTGCGGCCGCCACCAGTTCCGGCGGCGTGGATCCAGCGGCCGTCACCCAGTCGGCCTTCGGCGGTGTGTGACGTGCGGCCACCTCCCCATTTCCTCCCGGCCCATGTTGGACAGTCTTGGATTTTTTTTCTTTTTTGGGACGTCGGGAGCCGTCCCTTGTGGGGGGGGTACTGTCACGCCCGTGCCACTTCGCTCAGCCACACCCCTTTCGTTACCGTAATGTCTGTCACCTGCTTCCTCTTGTTACCCTGTGTATTTAAGCCCTGCCCGTGTGTTTCTCCCTGTCGGTGTCTACTGTTGTGTCCATTCCTGTTCGTGCCCAGTGTTCCTGTTCGTGTCATCTGGTTTTCCCTCGGTCTGTCTGAAGGCTCACGGTCAGAATTTTAATCTTGTCCAAGGGGACTTCATGTCGGTCAGTCTGTCTGTTTTGCTGGCCGTGAGTCTTCCTCCCGTCTGTGTCGTTCGTTCCCCACCTGCCTCCCTTCCAACTCCTTTTCCCTGCAATAAATCCTGGTTCAAGCTGCATTTGGTCGCCCTGGCTCAACTCATTCCTGACAGTTACACAAGATAAGAATAAGCAACGCAAAGCAGCAAGCATACTGAGCAGTAACATTATGACTAAATACTCATTAGAGAACGCATGATAACATATATATACAATTTTTCTAAAATTCCCCCCTGTTTATCATAAGTTCTCGGGACTAACTTATCACCCATATGGCCACTTCAAAACATTTTCAGCCAAGGGATCACATTTCGCAAGAACTAACTTACACTTGGGAGGAAATTGAGTCTTAATCGTCAAAGCCAGAGTCAGGAAACAAAATTCGCTGACAGAGTCGTCACTAGAGAAAGAACTCCCGTCGATCGAAAGGTCATCCCATTGGAGCAACGGAAAAGTCTCAGCTGGTGGAGAGATAGCAGTTGTAATTAGCCTGTTAATTAAGAATCGGAGACAAGGAATGCAACAACATCCACACAGGGTCAAAATGGCAGAGAAAACGGCAATGGAGACCAGGACCGAGGAAACCAGGGTGGGGTACTTTCCGAACACGTTCAACCAGTCGGTCCAAACCTCCGTGTTCACCCCACTGTGTTCCTTCATCCTCCCATTCAAGGTCCGCAGACCTTCAAGGGCCCGGGACAGGCTTCCGTAGGCTGCAGTATTATTTGGAATAAATGTGCAACATTGCTCACCAAACATGGCGCAGACACCTGTTTCCAAGCCTCTGCACGTTGTAATGGATGTAGTTAATCCTGTCAACATTTTTGTTAAGAGTACACCACCAACACAGGGCGGATTCAAAACCAGCTGCTATCTGATTCACCAGCTTATACTCATCCAATACTCCTCTAGGAACACCAATGGCGTCTATGTAAATTGGATTAGCTGCGCCCTGTCATTCGGCGTTTCGCTTCGTTCTCGGCCAGAATTCGGGCACTACGGACTTAGCAAAAGATGTTAGATCATAAGAGGACATTGGTATCAAATGAACAGGAAACAATAGGGTTACCAAAGCGCAAATTCCAGAGCTGTTTAAAAGCAACCTATCATAAAGTTTGTTACTATTACACCAAAACCAAATATCACTACGAGCAATGGGCAAAAAAGGGGCAGTGACATTGGTCATGGACCCACACCATGGAGTAGGTAGGGCGCCAAGCTTCTCACCGGTACCAGGTAATCTAATGCATGTAAAATTACCCTTAGCTACATCGGACGAAAAAAAAAGGGGTTTATATTTTGTCATAGAGGCAACAGGGGAAACCTTATCCCATTTAAAACAATCATGAGTGGGTGAAATGGATAAGTTTAACATTAAAACAACAGCACACTTAGGAACTATATTTGCAGGTATGATTTTCAAAAGAGGTCTTGGACCCATACATGCAATGCAACTGGTGTTAGCCATCTTTGCGGCTTGCTCAGCCATAAGAAGCCAGTTGTTGGTTTGACCGCTTACTCCTGTGGAGGCTACAAAATAGCTGTCTACATCAGTGAGGAGCATACTTGTGATTTTTGCTCCTGCTGACAGGGTGTAATTATTTATAACGGGACGGTCTGCGATCGACATTGTTTTGTTAATGCAAATAGCAATAGGAAAGTGAGGATCAATTCCAGAGGACCAAGCCCACAGTTGAAAACCCCAACAGGAATTGTTAAACAAGGTGGCATTTGGAGGACGAATTTGACCATCAGGGATTGTAAGAGTCAAAAGGAGGCTTGTGCCCTGATTCTTCAAAGTTACTCGTTTAGCAAAGAACACAGCCTCTTCACTGGAACTAGAGGGCCAAAAATCTTGCGTTTGTGTGGTGACAAGGGTGCCCCAGTCGGTGCTAACCGGGTGGCTAGTTAAATACCACCAATATCCGAGCCATTTATCCCCAGTAGTGGGGTGACCATTTCGAAACCTTTCAAACTTTTCATAGGTAAAATAATAGAAGAAGATGTATTAGGACCCACAGTAAACATTAATGAGTTATTATAAGTCCAAGACAAAAGCCATGGCACGCAAGTTGGAATGCGGACGGTTTCTGGTGTACAAACATGATCAAAAGGGGATTTTGTGTTGCGCTTATGTCTAGCAATTTTTCCCCATGAGCCATATTGATTAGAATCAGCGTTGGTAGTTGCCTGAGAGAAGAATGTTCGAGGCTCATGGTACTCTATCCATAAAAATAAAATAACCCCCGAAAAAAATATATATATTGTCATGCGGTCGCGTTTATTTTTTCGGTTTTTTGTCTCGTCAATTGTCGTAACTTTACTTCCGGTTTTATTTTGTCATCCCTTCCGTTTCAGTTCGTGTTTCCTTCCTCGGTGTTTGGTTGTCTTGTCTTCCCTGATCCCGATTGTGTGCACCTGCGTAATCGACACTAATTGTCATCACCTGTGTCCCCGCCCTTTTGTGTGTATTTAGTCCGTGTCTTCCCCTTGTCTTGTGCCAGTGTGTCTTGCCTCGTCCCGACCACCAGCGATCCCTTGATGTCCGAACTCTCTGTAAGAACCCTCCTTTTTGTCTCGCCACCGAGCGACGCTTTTGTTTGTGCCTTGGTCTCCATCGCCTTTTTGTCTCGCCCCAGTGCGACTCCTTTAGTTGGTACTTTTTGCTACATGTTTTCCCTCGTAAGAGGCGTTTTGATTTGTACTTTTAGCCTTTTGACTCGCCTCAGTGCGACACCTTTTGTTTGTACTTTTTGCCACGTGTTTTCCCTCGCAAGAGGCGATTTGATTTGTACTTTTGCTCAGTGTGCTTGCTGGAATAAATCCCAGAAAGAAACGACTCTGCATCCGAGTCCTCCGTCTTGTCCCCTGCCTGACAATATATAACAATAACACAGACCAGCAAAAGCAACCAAAAGCACATGGTAAACTTTGCGCAGGCTATAGCCCGATTAAAGCACTTTACGAATGACTCTCTAATGCTCATGTTTTGGATCTCCTCAGAGTCAACACCCTGAGCTTCGGGTTGGTGTCTTGGAAATTGGCTTCTGCTAGCTTTCGTGTCAACCCTGGATCTTGGCACCAGGATCAGGCACTATTACCAGACTTTGCTCACCTTCCGTACTTAGGTTGGGTCTGCGGAGATCACCTTTTTACAATGAGATAAATGCAGAAAACAAATAAATGCAGAAAAAAAACAATATTCTTTCCCTTCACATTTATGTAATTGGATATAAAACATATATATTGTCTGAAACGGATACAATGGAGTCGGAAACTTTCCTCTCTGAGGTCTTAAATTGCCTTGTGAAAAAGCTGCAAAACCGTATGTCGTATAAATAGCTTCAACTTGTTTCACCATACCCCCCCGTCGAGACATGACTCGAAATAGCAGCCCATTTGAACAAGTTACGAGGCAAGACAGGTTTGCCCAAAGGTCACACAAAAAGACCATCAGTGTTTTTAGTTGCACCCCGCTTTTTCCAAGTCGTTCCTGGGAGGGGCTCTGAGACTGCATGTCAAGCAACACATCAGGGGAGATGTGTGACATCGAATCATGATCTGTGAGAGACGAGAGGACATGGAGCAGGCCTTCTGCAGTGGCCTTAGCGGATTTGTCAGCAAAAGCATTACCGAGAGAAACAGGATCAGAGCTTGCAGTGTGAGCAGCAAATTTGAAAACCGCCACCTTTAAAGGTAGCTGGACAGCGTCCAAAAGTTGAGTTAGTAATGTGGAATGGGTAGAAGTTATCATGCTACGGTTGCTCCACCGCTGAGCAAAAAGGTGCACTGTAGCAAAAGCATACTGACTTGATAGTCCAGATAGTGACGGACTTGTTTGCAAACAATTTGCAGGCCCCAGTCAAAGCAATGAGCTCAGCGGCCTGTGCTGACATATAGGATGGCAGTTTAGCAGCCTCCAAGACTTCGTCAGCAGTAATAATGGCATACCCAGTAAGGGTCACACCAAATTCATTTTTCTTAGAAGACCCATCAACAAAACCCACATGACCATCTGGCAGAGGCGTATCTCCCAAATCAGGCAGAGCTTTTGCAATCTGTTGAGCAGCATCGACACAATCATGGAATTCGCCGTCGTCAGGAAGAGGAATGAGACCCCTGGCACAAGGGATAGCCTTCTCATTGATCAATCGTGTATCTTAAATCATGCTTTTCCTCCTATGAAGCGACTATGTACTTCAAACCCAAACGGCACCATTTTATAGGGAAAAAATTTGTTGAATTTATTTGTTTTTGACATAATACTGGTCGCAAATTTGCATGTAGAGCATTTTTGAGTTGTTGATCATAGACATCAGTTGAACACTCTTTCTGGTCTGTGTCTAAAGTCTTCAAACAACTCATCTTCTTTTTGTTTAGTTCGGCCAATGTCTGTGTAATTTGCTCTACGTTGGAATTTTATTTTTGTCCTGCCCAATAGTTGGTCAATTTGTATTTGTAATGGCACCCCGTTATATTCCAATGGACGGCCCTGGAGATCAAAAGGACTCCAGGTGCCTTTAACGCTTGCCCAATGTTTGGTTAAGGATGCCATGAAAACCTGTTGTACTTCATCACCTCTCAAATTATAGGAAGCAATGAATTGTTTAATTTGGGGTACAAAGACGGAAAGGATGGTTCGCTTTGCCGTGCCGCAACATCTGTCTTTGTAATTTGATCATTTTTCTCATTTTCATTCATCACATTCTCAGCTGCGGTTCTTAAGCGAGTTCGCGCTGACACTGTGTCATCATCTTCCTGTCTGTGCAACAGCAAGTTCTTTCTTCGTCTTCCTTATCTTTCAATTTTCCTCTCATCTGGGAAAATGAGAATGTAATTTTGCTTTTTAATTTCTAATTTTAAGTCTTGCAAAATTGCTATATCCTTACTGCACCGAGATAAACTGTTAAATATATCTTTAAAAACAAACAAAAACAATCTATGCTCCTGCAGAGACTCTTCAAAATGGGACCCAAATGTCAGATTACAAATCAAACCTCCTCCTTCACTCTCACATTTTTTGATAGAACAGTCTACTTAGCTAGACACTGTCATATCATACTAAATAATGGCCTGCAAATTAAATATAATGTTGCTGTGGTCCCTCAAAACATGTGACTAGAATTTGGACAATTACTAACCCCCATCAATTGATAAATTATCTCCTCACTAAAGTCCTAGCCTGTTAACCTATCTGCATCAAGAAGACATTTGCAATGCAGGGGATAAGAGAATAATAATAACACCATTGATTTCTAATCATTAACCTAATTTTACCCAGTTCTACAATGTATGTTTTCTCTTACTCTCACATTTTTATGTGGGTTGGGCACTCTCCTCGTCGGACGAGTTTCTGCCCACAACCCTCATATTATCTATAATTTCAAATTTTTACATTTAACAATGCAAATCTGATAAACCATTGTCTAGCACACCGTTTTTCGTGCACCAATTTAATGCAATTCCAACCTTTATAAAAAACTGATACACAAAGACAAACATACACAGAAACAAACACACGGGCCCACAACATAGACATGACCATCTTCCCAGCTGATAACAAGGGTGGGGAGAGCAACTGAAGTGCAGAGAGCCTCGCCACCGCCACGTCGCATAATGCAACCCCCCACCTCTGTCCAAAATATGCATTTGTCAAAATATTTTATATTTTCGGTGTCGACCCCTTCCATTAATTTCCAATCTTTGCATTTTAATTCATGTCGGGGTAGCGACTTTTGTTTGCTATTTGATTTTCCCATGGTTTATTTTTTCTAAATTTCGGAGTTGGCAATTCGAATGGCACCTACAGTGTCCTAAAGCCAATTTAATTCACAGGACAGTGGTAAAATATTCAATGAGTGGTAAGTCTCCTTTCCTCTGCTTCCACACAAAACCACTGTTACAATCCTGTGTGTTTTATATAAAGGAGAGCTCAAATGAGGTCACTCTCAGTCAAACCACACACACACACACACACACACACACACACAATGCGCACTTTTATCGTCTCACAGGCAAGCAGGGGAGTCCGCCCTCCCGTGGATTTTAACAAACTCTTTAACCTTTCTATTGTGTAAAAAAACTTATTTTTGCCCTTTTCTTGAAGTAGATATTGAAGTGTAATTTGGAATTCCCTCTCTAATCCTGTAGGTGGCGTTAGAATGTCCACCTGGCGTCAGTGACAGGATTCTATTCTATATTTGCTGGTCAGGGAGAATTCAGTTTCAGCAATGTGTGCAATCCTATAATAAGGTAAAGTGGCTGTTGTCGTCCATCACCAACAGCGCTGGTCAAGATCTCCTTTTTAGGACTGAAGTAAACTAGTAGATTGAAAACCGCAGCTGGTGCACAAAGCCATGACATCAGCTCCTTGCCAGGTATAAAAGATACGGGCCTGACAGGGGTTGGGGGGCTTTTTACATCCATGCCTGGGGCCACTCAACTTTTTGGAAAGACTTCACTCTGACATCGGTTGAATAAAATCTTTTCCCAATCAGCCGTGGGTCTCTGAAGTGCTTATTTGTCGGGAAACAGCCACCGATCACCGAGTGTTTTTTGGAGACCAGCGAAAAACCATATACCACATTTTTGGCGTCACGAACAAGATTCGTGTTCTCCAGGGGACCGTCCCGTCCGCTCTCTCCGCGAGCATCCAGCGGCCGGCCGACGACCTGTATTGAGGTGAGTTGCTTGCACTCAAAGTCGCCACAGCATGCTCGCTCTTGGAAAGGGGGGGAGGGAGCGTTGTCTCCCGCACGGAGAACGGATCTGATGGGGCCACGGCGGGGTCCAGGGAAAGTTGTCTCTCCTAGTCAAAAGCCGTCATAATGCGACTTTTGAAGGGGGGTGGCCCCAAATAGAGACAGCGAAAGAAAAGTAAAATAAAAACAGAAAAAATAAATAAAAAACAATAAATAAAAAGGGAACAGTAACAAAACGTTTTGGGGATTGCACGAGTGAATGGCATGTCTTGTGAGAATGATAAACGAGAAGAAATAAACGCCCCAGGGAGGGTGAATGTGAAACAGGACAGGTTGTCGAGAACAACGCTGGTCGGCTGTCACGAGAAGAAAATAGTAGGAAGTCCCATAAAACGTGGACGTGGAAATTAGTCGTGTCAATGGTCCCGCGGAGGATCGAAATTTTAGCAGTGTGATTGTGGCGGAAACACAGTTACGATTGAACTATGCTGCGACAAGATATGGGTGAATCCACACGGGCCAGGGGCTATAGCCGAGATGTCCGGTGGGAGCCTAGTCTCTGCCAAAGTCCAGCGCAAAAGGGAGGTTGCGTTGACCGCGTTTGGCCAATAGGAACGAGCGCAACCTTGGCATCCGTACTGTGAGAGTGAATGGAAGAAGATATCAGGCCAGGTCAGGGACCTGTGGGCCGAAGAGAATGATGCGCGCGAAGCCACGTCGTTTGGGCACTGATCGAATTAGAGGTGTATGTGAGTTATAAGGCTTGTCAATTTAAATGCTGGTGTAAGAGGCCCCCAGGTAAAACTTAAGAGGACTGGCGGTTTTTGAATATTGATTAAGCTGATACGATCTGCTTGCAGTTCGATTCCTCTATGGGGACGTCTGTCAAAGTTTGATAAATTTGAGCCTGTACAGACCGCGTTTGGGAAATAGGTGCTGAACGGCTTTTGTGTGTAGAGATCCCTCTGTGTGAAAAAGGGAAAATGTGGCAATGAGGCCTCTTGAAATGCAAGGATTGGTATACCATGAAAGAAAAGTAATTTGTGTGCACACTTAAGTTAAATTCTGCAGAAAATAAAGGGGAAAATATAAAGCGCTATTAGAAACGAAACGAAACGAAAGTTAAGTAAGACGTGCGTATTTGTCACCAAACACCAAACTGCATAGCAGCAGTTGGCAAGCAGCAAAACGTGGAATGGATTCGAATCCTGCTCTGTCTTCTATGTTTGTGCGTGAGTGTTTATCGCTCAATGGCGTCTGTTTGTGATTGTCTGCGCGTGCAGAGACGTGTGAGATCCTATGTGTGTGTGTGTGTCTGTAAGTGTACCCATGGGTGTGTGTATGTGAGCGTGCGTGTGTGCGCGATCGTGAGTAAGTGTGTGTGTTTGCTCTTCAGTGCGTGTGGGTGAGCGTGCTTGTAGAGGCAGCAAAAAGCTAAAAGGATAGTGAGCTTCTCGGTGCTCTGGGGCGCGTGCCCGCCTGCGGTGCCCGCTCGGGGAGGGGAATCTGGCTTCGGGGGCGGGGCAGGGAGTGGCCAACCTGTACCTGCCCACCGTGTTTCAAGGCTAGGCACTCCCCGTGTGGGTGACGTGGGGGCGGGGCGCGGGGGCGGAGTTGTGCCCATTTTGGGGCCTACCTTGCTGGTAGCGAGAACATGTGACAGGATGATGGAGGATGGCATGCTGAAGGAGCAAAAGAATGCATGACCAACAGTGGAGGTCCTGAGGTAATTGCAACCCAGGAGAATTAATGTGCCACAGCTGTCTAACAAGAAACAAGAAGCACGGGAATGCTACCTAATACGACACTAATATAGATGTGCATGTATGCATCTCAAGAAAGAGTGTGGTCCCTCATTATTTATGAGGGACCACAGTCTTTCTACTAGGGTCAGCTGGCGCCCCCTAGACCCTCTGGGAACAATGAGAAATTGGAGTTGAAGAAAAGCCCAACTTGTTAAATTTAAATTAAAGACAGAATGATAAAATTAAAAAACAATTATTGATATTGCTCTCTGGGGCTCTCCTCAATACTTCTGATTTTCTGTTTACATAAAAAACCTGAGACGGCGGATACATCCGTTTCTCCAGGGGGACAAAGAGACACAGACTGAACTTCCAAGTCGTCTGGAGAAGAGCTTCGTAGAGCGTCGCATTCAAATTCTTAAGGCCAGTGTGGTTTTGTCCACAAACTCTTGCATTTCACTCTAACCTGGGAACAGGGATTGCATAGCAGACTGACTACAGACTGATCATTGTAAACTTGTGAACAATTGTTTTTCAAACAAGGTGTCATCTCCAACATAAGTTGAGTGCGGGTACAGAAATAGCGCGGACGGAATACACCGGATCAAATATCAATTGAGACAGCCGGTCTTAAGGGGTCCATCTGAGGTTCGCATAATCGTATGTCCATTGTTTAATTGATATTGTTACCTGCAATCAAACCAAATAAAAAAAAAAAAATGGGAGAAAGGAACTATGCTAGGTAGTGCTGAGAAACTACCCGCTTATTAAGGGGGTTAAAGAAATATCCAAAAAATTGAATAAAACACATCGAGAGGCCTTGGCCGGTGGAAGGGACTTTTAACAGGGAAGTAGTTGAGACTACTCCCCCCCACCATTGACCCTTTCCAGTTTGCGTACCGTGCCAAGCGGTCCTCTGAGGATGCCATCTGCTCTGCCCTCCACTCGGCCCTCACCCACCTGGAGAGAAAGGACTCATATGTGAGGTTGCTGTTTGTGGACTTCAGCTCTGCCTTCAACACCATTGTGCCGCAGCGACTCATCTGCAAACTCGACGAGCTGGGCCTCAGTACCACCCTCTGCAACTGGCTACTGGACTTCCTCTGTCAGAGGCCTCAGGTGGTGCGTGTTGGCGACACAATCTCCGCCAGCATCATGCTGAGCACGGGGGCCCCCCAGGGCTGCGTGCTCAGTCCATTGCTCTTCACCCTGCTGACGCATGACTGCACTGCGACCTACAGTGACAACCGCATAGTGAAGTTTGCTGACGACACGACTCTGGTGGGTCTCATCACGAAGGGCGACGAGACTCGGTACAGGTAGGAAGTTGACCTTCTGACCACGTGGTGCAGGGACAACAACCTCCTGCTGAACGTCAATGAGACCAAGGAAATCATTGTTGACTTCCGGAAGGGTCACACAACACACCTGCCGCTGATCATCGACGGTGCTGTGGTGGAGAGGGTGAGCTGCACCAAGTTCCTGGGGGTGCACATCAGTGAGGACCTCTCCTGGTCCGCTAACACCTCGTCACTGGCAAAGAAAGCTCAGCGCCGCCTGTACTTCCTGCGGAAGCTCAGGCGTGCATGTGCTCCTCAGGCAGTCCTGTCTACATTCTACCGTGGCACCATTGAGAGCGTCCTCACCAGTTGCATCGCTGTCTGGGGTGGTAACTGCACTGAACAGAACTTGAAGGCCCTGCAGCGCATAGTGAATACGGCTGGTAAGATTATTGGTGCTTCACACCCCTCCCTGAAGGACATTTACACCTCCCATCTCGCCCGCAAGGCAACCTCGATTGCCAGAGATGTGAGTCACCCGGCTCACTCTTTGTTTGACCTTCTGCCCTCTGGGAAGAGGTACAGGAGCCTGCGCTCCCGCACCACCAGACTCGCCAACAGCTTCTTTCTGCAGGCTGTTAGGGCCCTGAACTCGCTACCCCCTTCTGCGTAGCGTGCGGCACTGTTGCGCTATTTTCGGGAATGTCTGCTGTACGCGCACTTGCTCCTTTTTTTCTGCTCCTCTTATTTATTTATTTATTGTTGTGTTATTTATTCATTATTTATTCAGCACGCTTTTGTTATACTTGTTTGTCTGTTGTGAGCCATGTCTTGTCACCGTGGGATAGGGGGAACGAAATTTCGGTTTCTTTGTGCGTCTTTGGCATGTGGAGAAATTGACAATAAAGCTGACTTTGACTTTGACTTTGACTATACGTGTACTAGTATCAGCATACAAGGCAGGACATAAAAAAGGAAAAAGAGGAGAAAAGAGGAAGGAAAAAAGAGAATGGGAATTGGGATTGTTAAAAATATTTGACGAAGAGGGACTCAAATTGAACCGAGAGTTCCAACAGAGAAAAGAGAAAATTAAAGCTGAAGTGCAGAAAAATATGGAAGAAGCTAAGACACTAATGGAAAAAGCAAACATGCCTTTTTCACGTGTCCCCTATTAAGAATCCCCCACCGTATGATGTGAGTGAAGACCGTGGAAATGTCTATCCACAACTTCCGATAATCAACCAGGAAGGAAGTTATCAGCTGGAGACAGAGGATAAGGACATTGTCGAAACAGGAAGAGCAAAGACCACCATCATCATGCACCCTAGCCCGACCCGCAAAAGAAATAGAACACGATTTGCGAAGCATGACACTTTTGACTACACCAGAAAGGAGCTGCAGTATGACAGCCAGAGTGATGCTGAAGGAGCAGCGGGGGGCTATGACCCCACAATCAAAAGCATTTCGAAAAAAGCGGAGGAAAAAGGACGCACTCCGGGGAAAAAGATTAGAACAAGAACATATTTTAGTAGTACCTACAGTGGAAGCGACAGTAGTGATGATGACGGGGGAGACAAGGATCCTACGCCTACCTCATGCTCCACCCCCACGGCCATGGAGGATTGGAGAAGAACCGCCTTAATGAGCATTAAGAACAGGAAAAAGCAATGCCTGGAGGAATTGGACTGGAGTGTGGAACCAAAGGAGCAAGAGGAGCTGGAGGAACAATTGCAAAGGTTGGAGGTCGCTGAACGCAAGCTGAAGAAAGAAGCGTCCAAAATCCCAGCGTCCCTTTTGAGCCAGGGGCAAAGATCAAGGCGGGCAAATACAATCCTACCAGTTTTGGTGAGAGGACAACAGCTGGAATACAAACCATGGCAGAATTCCGACATGTCAGCCATCCTTGAGAAGCTGCCCACCATTCAAGACGGAGCACACCCTTGGATATCCAAATTGGAGGAGTGCATGGTGGGAACCCAATTCGCGGTAGGAGACATTAAGAGGCTTCTGGCTAACGTGGTGGGAGTCCATACCATGAAAGACATTTTGGGAAAAGCAGGGTTACATCGCTTTGCTACAACATCAGCAAATGACTCTGACCTGTTTGCAGCAGTCCAAGGCCAGATGTGGGGAGCACTGAAGGCAGCGTACCCGACCAATGCAAACCCTGATAATATTGTGCTCGAACCCCTGGGACTGACCGAGAACGCACGCTCATACATGGCAAGGGCATATCAGACTTGGAGACACATCACAGGAAATGATCCAGATACAACCCAAATGGAAAAATCTATCTTGCGGGATAAGATCCAAAAGGGCCTGCCCGTGCAAGTGAGGAGCAAACTGGCTGAAGTGGTGGGACTGGGAAGCATGACGACTAATGTCTACACTGATCACATCGCTCATCAAGTTGATTGGTTCCGTAAGAAGGAGATGGCTCAAAAGGAGCAGGACCAAGAAGTGGTGAGGAGGCTGAACCAAGTGCAGCTCGTGGACAATATAAAGGAAAAGAAGCAGACAGTCGTGGTGCAAGCTCCACCGCAACAAATCATACTACAGCCCACGTCCCCGCATGGCCTAACTCCGCAGGGAGCCATGGCGGTGCCCTTCAGCCCAGCCCCTCAATGGGGAAACAGACCGGCCCATCTCTGGGGAGCCACGGCCCGTGGAGACAAAGGACGGGCAGGAAGGCCTAATCTCCCGGCGGGCCTACAACAGAGACCTAATTCGTGCTATAATTGCGGACGACCAGGCCACATGTCTCGCCAGTGTGATAGGCCCTATAACAACTCCTCTGGAGGTGGCTTCAGAGGGGGAATCAAACCACGAGGCCAAAATCAGCACAACCGGTAACAGTGGATCTTCGGCCAGGCTGCAGACCTCCATGGAAAACACAGTACCCCCTGAAGGAGGAAGCAGTGCGGGGGATTGAAACACAGATCGAAGGATTGCTCGTGGCAAATGTGTTGAGGGTAACGCAGACCCCTCTTAGTAATACACCAATACTGCCCTTGAAAAAGCCTGAGAACACCCACCGGCTAGTACATGACCTTCGAGCCGTGAACGAAGTGGTGATTGACAATGTAGCCGATGTGCCAGATCCGCACACCCTGCTGGCACAGATTCCGCCGGACGCGGAATGCTTCTCAGTGGTGGACCTTTGTGGCGCCTTTTTCAGTGTCCCACTCAGTAGCGAATCACAAGGACTGTTCGGGTTCACGTTCAAAGGACAGTTTTATCAATATCAGAGACTTCCTATGGGTTACAAACATAGCCCTCATGTGTTTAACAAAGTGTTAAAGGATGATCTCGAAGGGCTCGAAAGACAGGTGCAGAGCACTGTTATTCAATATGTGGACGACATTATTGTCTGTGCATCGGATGTCGAGACGTGCCACAAAGACTCGATCAAACTGTTGCAAATTTTGGCAGAAAATTGTCATAAAGTGTCTCAAAAGAAATTACAATACTGTCAAAAACAGGTTGACTATTTGGGCCAGAAAATATCGTATGGACAGAGACGTATTTCAGATGGCCACTTGGAGGCGATACGAACGGCTCCAAAACCCAGAACTGTTCGGCAAATGTTAACCTTTCTGGGAATTGCGGGATATTCGGCCTCTTGGGTCGAAGAATACGCCAAATTGGTAGGGCCGTTAAGAGCTCTGATCAAAGACACAGGCAATAATGATCTCCACGCCACGCTGGATTGGACACAGGATGGCCATGTGGCGTTTGAAACAATCAAAGCAAGGTTGCAAGAGGCTATTACTCTATGCAATTCCCAGGTGAAGCATGGGGGGAAAGGGGAGCCATCCATCCGGTGACCTTTCCTCTACCCGACTCCTATAATGCGATTACAGTGATGGTGGAGAATCGCGCGGTGCCTGGAAACACAACCATAGGTAACCTTAGAGACATCTGGTGGGTATGTGGGACTAAAGCTTATTTGTTTTTGCCTTATGGATGGTTGGGCTGCTGCTATTCTGCTACCCTGAAGCTCCCGTTTGAGGTGATGACAATAAAGAGGGGCCCCAAGCCAGAGGGGGAGACTTATCAGGCGGTCCCAAGCAGGGCCAAGAAGGAGATGGCGGCGTTTCACACTACGGACGCATACCATTGGAGAATTAGCTTGGGAGAAAAATGGGGCCTTGGGATCTTTCCCTGGTATGGGGTGACATTTTTGGCAGATCACATTGATAACATTACGTACACCCTCCAGGGATTTGCGAATGAGACGATCAAGGGCTTCCGACAGTTGTCACTTACCCAAAAGAGCCATCGGTTGACCCTGCTTAAACATGACATGGCTTTGGATTATATCTTGGCGAGGCAAGGGGGGTTGTGCATAGCCCTAAACTTGACAGATGACGCTTGCTACACTTTGATCCCAGATAACACCGACAACATTACCAGTATCATCGACGCGCTGAAAGTTATTCGAGATTCTTTTGGACCGTCCGAGGGCGCTGGTTGATCAGCAACCAGCTGGATACAGGATAGACTGGGACCGGTGGGGACGATAGTGGCGCAGGTGTTGGGGGCGCTCGGGATATCACTATGTGTGATGCTTTGTTTTTGCACTGTGATAATGACTTGCGCAAAGGCCATGATATTACGGTGGATAGGCGTGGTAATGCCAAGGGACCAGACCCAGATGCCGCTGCTCCCGATCGACTGTAAGACTGATCTGACTTACTCTGATGAAATGATAGTGAATGACAGGTACTCGGATTAAACATAACAAAATGACAAGGGGAGTGCATGGGAGAGGAGAATTAATACCAGAAAAATACAAAAAAAAAAAAAATAGAGCTATACACGAAAATGAAAACACAAAGTTAGGGGATGAAGGAGTGGGAACATCGGCGTAGCACCAATTCCTTGGGTTTTCATTTTCCTTTTGTATGATGTGTTGCATGATTCCACTGGAATGTGATCCACCGTATGTTGTTGCCCAGCCCGTGACCAGTTTACCATCATTATTGTGTCAAAGTTGCATGTTTTTTGCGTTGAGTGCCATTGTCATCACTCGATACTGGCAGGAGTTCTTATTCGTTCCAGAACCTCTGAATGCTGACCGGGGCCGTGCAAGGGACTCTATGGACAGTGACCTGGACATAAGGACTTTGTATGGACAGCAGGCCCTGGGCAGTGATACCCAGCACGTTCTATCGCTGAAGATTCAGAGAATGGACTCTGCCTCGGCACGCACATGAAGAAGGGGGGCGACATTTCGGGGGCTTGATTTAATAGCATGTTTTGATACCTCATTACTATATACCTCATTGTTTATTCCAATATTTTTACCTCATTTTGTTACCTGCTGGCATGCTGATCATGTGACGGTACAATTTCACTGTTTGGTGATAGGTGGACATGTCATTCCATTTCCATACTGTTTGATGAGCTCATACTGTTTTGTGGTTTGTAATGTGCCAGGGCTCCTTACACCTGGGTGACACCAGGTGAGGGGAACCACTGGGGTTAGTAGAAAGGGCCTTCCTCTTTTTCCTTGTCATTAGACTGACAGGGTTTTTTCTTGAGGAAGGGCCGGCAGCTTTTTGGGGCTTCTAACGGGCCACGCCAAATTTATTACTTCGCAATTTGTCACCGTTGTAGGGGTATTACCTAAGGGGGGTGGTATCGTCATTTGTATAATGTGGACTTCAATTTTCTTTACTTGTGGTTCCTGAGATGCCTCAAATTGTTGTCAGGGAGCAATTGGCTAACTAAATAGTTTGAGCTTTCCTAGTTAAAATAACCTTACGTAGCATGCCTTGAGCGTGATTTAGGCTGAGGATTTTTGGGCCAAATTGTAGACGTGAGCATATATAAAATTTGGTTGGGGGAAGATGTTTGGATCTTTACCGATGTCATCTTTTGTTAGACCGTTTCCAGGACTATTACTTTGTCGGGACAAGGGGGGAATGAAGTGTAATTTGGAATTCCCTCTCTAATCCTGTAGGTCAGTGTTTCCCAACCACTGTGCCGCGGCACACTGGTGTGACGTGAGAGACGTTCAGCTGTGCCGTGGGACTGTCCAATATTAATTACGGAGCGCATTGTAAACAGGATCGCCAAACCACTGGTCAGTTCGCGCAAGGCCTGGTCAACCACTTGCTAATCGTGCATGTGTGGAGAATCGGAGAATCTTGAGATTTCATATTGTGTCGATATGATTCTATTGCATCGGCACGTATTCAGTTTATGTGTGTGTTGCTGTGTGCTTTTGCTAACAGTGACAGACACTATGACGGTTGTGGTGCGTTTGTGGTCCGATGGAAATCAGAGAATGCAGTTCAACCGGAGAACCTGGATTGGTTATTTTTCACATACGTAAAATAAGCAGTCAAGTCGAGACTCCTCGACTGTGATAGCCACTCAGCTGCTGTCAGAAGAGCAGAGCGTCTTTAAAAGTGACTTTGTTCTTATTGTTGCAATATTTATAGACCTAGTCTAAAACAGTAAACAAAATCACGTTGATTCTTTTATTTTAATCACAATCACTTTAAATAGTTTATTTCTTACACCGTCTAAAACCTTTTTAAAAACTGTCACTTTTATTTAAAAAAAGGAATACAATTTAAAGAATATTTAGTATTTATTTCTATTAAATTATTCGACTCTCCATACATACCGTAATTTCCGGACTATAAGCCGCGACTTTTTTCCAAAATTTTGGACCCTGCGGCTTATAGTCAGGTGCGGCTTATATAAGATTTTTTTCGAGATTTTTGTGATGACTTGATCACTTTTACTCTTAACACTATTATATGCAGTAAAAGCTACAAAACAAACTGACAAATAACTCGTTTTCAAATCAGACGAGTAAAAACTGGTCAAATATTTTAAAAAAAAGCTATTATTAAAAGTGAAGACAATTTGCAATTCTAGTAATGACACACGAATTTGATGCACAATTTGTCTTCGCGGGCTACATAGAATGATGTGGCGGGCCGTATCTGGCCCCCGGGCCTTGAGTTTGACACCTGTGCTCTAAACCCTTTCTCTTACTCTGCCATATCACTCAGAGATTACACAAAGCAGTGGCGCTGTTTGGACAATCTGCATTGTAATTGTACTAAGTTCATCTTGCTTTTCCTTTTTTTTAATCACTTCACTGGTTTCTTTTAAATAAAAGATATAAAAGAAACCAGTGAAGTAATCTGCATTGTATTAAAACCTAATCAATCAGCATTTAAATTCAATTCTTCTGACATTTTGCTCACCAAAAACAAGTTGTAATGAATGTGAACTTTTTATTCATTTTATTCAGAAGGTTACTTTGAACCTTAAACGGCGGCGTGGCGTACTTATGGATTTTTACGGCCTCCGGCCTCCAGGGGGCGCTCTAGCAGGAAGCAAGAGCGGGACAGGCGAAGAAGAGATAATGCGCCGAAGAAGACGCGCTAGTTTGTGTTTACATTTCGCGCATCACGCGATCAAGACGGACATTACTGAAAGGAAGCCTTTATACACAAACCGTCATCATGGGGGACAAAAGAAATGCATATGATGCCGCTTTTAAGCCAAAGACAGTCGATGTTGATGACATTATCTTGTGTCTACTCTGGAGCGTACTTATGGATTTCTACGGCCTCCGGTCTCCAGGGGGCGCTCTAGCAGGAAGTAAGAGCGAGACAGACGAAGAAGAGATAATGCGCCGAAGAAGACGTGATCGTCTCGCGCATCACGCACACGCCCGCATTCACACAAAGACAGGAAGCTTTTATACACAAACCGTTATTATGGGGGATAAAAAAAATGCATATGATGCCGCTTTTAAGCAATACGTGTCGCTCGCTAGTTTAATATAATTTAGCGCTTCGTGCATGAATAAGATTACCATGAACAGAACCTCTTCACACTCGAAGAAATGCATAAAACCGACGACGAAAGAGAGACTGAGAAAGTGCGAGGCGAAGGATATCTAACGCTATTCCAATCGGACACTAAGGAGGAAGACTTCGATAGTTTCAGTGCACAGGAGGAAGATGAAGACGGCTCTTTTTTTACTTTTACTGGTATGTTTTTTTTAACCAGCCCTGTTCGTGCTGTGCTACCGTGTTGCTGCTGTGTTGCTGCTGTGTTACTGCGGTATTACTGCCGCGTCACAGGCAGTGTTTGGAAAGAAATGTTAAGGTATGTTATTAAAGCTTTAAAAAAAAAACTTTCTGTGTCCAGTCTTTCTTCGCTAATAACTCGCGTGCACACTTCCGCGTTGCTGCGGTACTACTGCTGCATCACAGGCAATGTTAAGAAAGACATGTTCAAGTATGTTATTAAAACGTTAAAAAGGCTTTCTATGTACTGTCTTTCTTTGTAAAAAACTCGTGTGCACGTGCAGCTTATAGTCTGGTGCGGCTTATGTAAGAAAAAAAATGAAATATCCCTAAATTTTAGCTGGTGCGGTTTATAATCCGGTGCGGCCTATAATCCGGCAATTACGGTATATAGGAATAGGACTCTACGTGTTTCGTTGTAATATAACTGATTTTAATATAGGAGCTTAACAGATTTGCTTAAAGGTGTGCCATGAATGAAAAAAGGTTGGGAAACACTGCGCTACACTGTAGAGCGACTACTCCTTGCGCACACTCTTCCAGTGATACCGCCACTCCCACCTACAGCAGTGGATGTCCAATTACCCTTTAATCTAGTACAATCAAAAGAAAAGAATGTTCCCTGGTGTCACCCGCACCCCCCTTGGTGGGGGCGCGCCCCACTATTTGAGAAGCAGTGGGTTAACTGAAGCCTCTAAAATGTCAAATTTGTTGTGACGGATTGACGACCACTCCGATATACCCGCCTCTTGCCCAAAGTCAGCTGGGATAGGGTCCAGCCTTATTAAGTACAAACAGTGTTGAAAATGGATAGATAGATTGATATGTATTATTCCTGTACTGTATGTTAAGTATGAATATAGCTTACTTGAAACAGCTGAAGTTTGAGTGTTAGGGCTGGAAGAAATGGACCCAGGGATATCTTTCTCTCCTTGATAAAGCCATGCAGAAGAATGGAAAGTCTCTGCATAGAAACCTTTGTTTTCATTATCTCGAATTGTCAGGTCCATTGAGTGCATGTCCTCTGATACTACAAAAAAACAAAGATTGTTTCAAAAACAAAAGCTTTAACATGATGGTTCAAAATTCACGTTATTCATAACTAATCAGATTTGTTCTGCTCCATAACTGCTCACATTATTAAGATTAACTGTATAATTGTACATTTGAGCATTTTTATCTAATGACAATTTTTGCTTCTTAAGGTCAAAAATAATGTCTACCCTGTTACTTTGAGGTAAAACTCACTACGTAGAAACGATTCGGCTGGGATGCAGGTAACTCTGCCCTGTGTTACTGTTTAAGTGCTTTTATAATCAGAAATAACTACTGACACTTAAACTACCTGATTCCTCTGTGATGTCACTGGTAAATGAACTTCCTCCAGTGGAACTCCACTGTTTGCTGTCCTTGAACAGTTTTCACCTCCTGGCCCAGGAGTCACTTGTACCGCTGTCTGCATCTTTGAGGCTAGAAAGTTGCAGATGCTCTTTGGCCTCCAGGGAACCTGGAATTGCATTAAAGCAATCACAAGAAATATGGATCCAAATATCCCCCAGTCATTTTATTATGCATTAACGTAACTTACATTTGGTGTTGGACTTTTTATCTGGTCTCTCACTGTTATTGGAATGTGTTCTTGGATATTTGTTATATATGCAGAAGTTTTAGCACAGTCTTCTGAGCTTCTGAGCTCTATTGTCTTCTCAACTCTCAGTGATGGCGGCAGATTGGTGTTTTCAGTAATTGCGTTTGGGTTAATGCAGGTATGGGCAAACTACGGCCCGCGGGCCACATCCGGCCCACGGGACCGTTTAATCCGGCCCGCCAACCCTAAATAAATTGCATTATTAAACTTTTTTTTTTCGGTCATTTTGCCTGCAATGACTGTGTTTCCCCAGTAGATAGGGAACCACTCGCCTGCGCATTTACTACCGGAAGCCGTGTCAGAAAGCTCGGTGCACACTCACAAGTGCGTGTACGTACTCAGTAGTACGGAAATGGCGCACTCGCGCTCTATTTGTATCAGTGCCGAATTTAAAGCGTGGGCTGTGACGACAGCATTCTTGTAATTTGAGCGCCGAGCTTTCGGATACAGTTTTACGCTAAAGCCACCCACAAACCTTCCCCTGGAATCCTTCCATTAAAATGAGTCGCCCATGGAAAAGCAAGGTGGACACTGAGTGCCGAGTGTTTAAAAAGAGTGGCCAATTTGGCTCGACGTACGCGACGTGACGTTCAGCCCCATGAACATCAACATCAACCCGTCACAGATCTAGGTAAACGGACCAACACCTCGGATCTCTCCTAAGAATTGCCACAACAAATTTTACTCCAGACTATGACACACTATCAAAAAAAGGGAGAACAACAACACTGTTCCCACTGAAAATGAAGGGGAGGCTTTCAAGTTTGTTGTAAAAAAAATGCATTTTGAATATGATCTGTACAAATAGCAGGGATTGAAACTAGCGACCATTCTCATTTTCAAACAATGCAGGATGCTCAAGGACATTGAGCCACCTGTTTGTGACTAATCTTAACCTGTAAAGTTCTTAAGGCTTACTTTAAGGAAGTGTTTCCCGTTTCCTCACCTCTGTTACCAGGTGTTTGTGAGTTAAAACTCTGCTCTCATTTTCAGATACCCCTCACCGTGTTGCCGTTTTGATTACTTTATTTGGATGTATGCTTTCACCGATTCTTCAAGATGATATATTTGGTCAGAATGTTTGCTGTTTGATGTGATCTCATAAGATAAACATCTTTCATTAATCTGACCTGCAGGCACTGAAGTGATGGAGACTGTTATTCATAATAACAGTGTCGTATTTTATGACAATCACTGATAGCAGTTTTTTATGGATTTTTTTTTTTTTTAATGCTGTTAATAAATGCATTTGTTTTCAAAAAACTTTTTGGGAATATCCATGCTTTACTACCTACTAAAGGCCAAAACCTTTTATGCAATGACCTTTACAGGTCGTTTATATTACTTCACACAAACACTACATCCATCTGCTCCTGGTTCTGCCCCCCAGTCAAAATTTAGAACCCAATTCGGCCCACAAGTCAAAAAGTTTGCCCACCCCTGTTTTAAATGCATTCATTAGCTTCTTGCTAGCGCTAGCATTAGTTTACTTCTTAACTTTTTTTTCCTCATTTCTTAACTTGACTGCAGTGCTTGTTTACAAGACGTGTTCATAAATATTGTAAGTGGATTTATTTGGTTACGTATTATGTATGGTGGGATGGACAAGTCTTCAGCTGTTGACATCTTTTAATCAATCAAAACGTTTGTGGCGCAAGTAAAGGGCAAATATATCTGACCGCAAAGGGAGGCGCACATCTTGCGGCCTGGAGGGAGTAGGGTGTGAAGGATCTAATTTGCATTTAAAGAGACCGCACCAAAACGGCTTGCTCTGAGCTGCTCCTCAAAACAGGGGTAAATGAGGGGCCTGTGATGCTAGGATGACGAAGACTTCTGACTGATTTGCTGATCCACTTTATATTGACCACATCTGAATGAGTAAAATAAAAAAAGGAAGGATTTATAACCATGATGTCAGCTTTAACACTTACATAAGTGCAATATAATCAGTAAGTGCAATATCCAAAGGTAGCCTACGTACATGAGTAACTGCATAGATGACTAGATTACTTGATAGATTACTGTTTAATCAACATGCTTTACACCCTTCTTGTGAATAACTGTGATTTTGATGTATTCCTTTTATTTTCTATATTTACTGCTGCTAATTATGAGGAGCTACCAAACTGATTTCAATAGTTGCTTTAACAGTGACAATAAAGTTCCATTCTTCTTTACATTTCACCATTCGGAGGTTGGAGCATGGTTGATTACATCAACTTGATTTTATTTTTTTCCTGCAAAACTGTTGCCTATGTATTAACATTGCTTAGCTTTTCTGCCGATACGGTAAAAATAATAATTGCATTCTGTAAGGTATGATTTCCTAATAAACTGTACAAAAAGGTGTGTGTGTGTTTTATTTAGGATCCCCATTAGCTATGGCAATGCCAGCGCTACTCTTCCTGGGGTCTTTAAACCATTCTTCACATAGTCAAAATACAGCACAATCACATTCATAACTTAACAAAATTAAAATAAGGATACATAGTTACAAAATACACTAAACCACAGGTGTCAAACTCAAGGCTTGGGGGCCAGATATGGCCCGCCACATCATTTTATGTCTCCCGCGAATGAGTAAAATATTTTGCGTGTCAATACTAGAATTGCAAATTGTCTTCGCTTTTAATATCTTTTTTTTTAATATTTGACCAGTTTTTACTTGTCTGATTTGAAAATGAGTTAGTCAGTTTGTTTTGTAGCTTTTACTGTACATTACATGAGGTGCTCATACATTTATTTACAGTCATAATGGCCCTCCAAAAGAAGCTATGTCAAACGCACCTCTTGCAATCAGGTGCCCCCGGCTTCCCAGTAACGGGTTTGTTTTAGCCGGGTTCGGAGATTCGTCCGTAATCTAACCACCCGAGTTAAATTAACTCCTCCGGAATCAATCTAATTTCTGTACGACGCCAATCCCTCTCAAGTCACCCGAAGCGCGTGCCGAGTAACTCAATTCGAGGCAGGACTTCGAAGTGACCGCATCGTATTGATGGCTCCCCGCTAATGTTTGAAGTTCTTATTCGTTACGGATATTTTTTAGATGTCTTTGTTAAGACCTCAGGGATTCGTTTGTATAGCGCACCCAAGCACTAGTTTTGCCGAAGTAAATGTTGATATGGGTCCGTTCCACTTGGTCGCTCATGCAGCGAGCCGACCAACTTTTTTATTCGAAAGAGAATCGAATTAATAAAAGTGTGACAATAATAGCATTTAAGAAGAAAATTAATGCCCTTTATATTATTAATTCTAACTTCGTATACGTAGATCTAGCACTTGACCGTCGGAGTTCTTCACCCCACTTAATTGCTTCGAAGAGAATAGCGACTTTCTTACCGAATAAAAATGTCGTGCTGTCTTTAGATTTGCCCAATAATTAATTTGGAAGGCAAGTCTATTTTTTGATCGTGTCCTATTTAACTTTTGGCGCGGCCCGACAAAAAGGGGAACTGGGCCGCGCTCGACGGACAATCGAAATATTTTTATCCTCCACCAACTTCACTGATTTATTTTAATCATCGTCGTTATGTTATTTAAAGGAAGTAAATTCTCAACCGAATTCACTTTCAACGAACTCAACTCTTCCGTTAAATATTTACGAAAATATTTAATTCTCCAACTGGCTCAGAGTTACTTTTTACGCGGCCCGTCGAAAAGGGGAACTGAGCCGCGCCCGACGGACAATCGAAATATTTTTATTCTCCTCCAACTCCACTGATTTATTTCAACCGTCGTCGTTATTTTATTTAGAAGAAGTAAATTTCCAACAATTCACTTCTAACGAAATCCACTCCTCCTTTAAATATTTACGAAAGTTATTTAATTCTCCAACTGGCTCAGAGTTACTTTTTACGCGGCCCGTCGAAAAGGGGAACTGAGCCGCGCCCGACGGACAATCGAAATATTTTTATTCTCCTCCAACTCCACTGATTTATTTCAACCGTCGTCGTTATTTTATTTAGAAGAAGTAAATTTCCAACAATTCACTTCTAACGAAATCCACTCCTCCTTTAAATATTTACGAAAGTTATTTAATTCTCCAACTGGCTCAGAGTTACTTTTTACGCGGCCCGTCGAAAAGGGGAACTGAGCCGCGCCTTTCAAATAGTTAAATAACTTTTCGTTCTCCATCCATCCATCCATCCATCTTCTTCCGCTTATCCGGGGTCGGGTCGCGGGGGCAACAGCTTCAGGAGGGACTCCCAGACTTCCCTCTCCCCAGCCACTTCATCCAGCTCATCCCGGGGGATCCCAAGGCGTTCCCAGGCCAGCTGAGAGACATAGTCTCTCCAGCGCGTCCTGGGTCGTCCCCGGGGTCTCCTACCGGTGGGACATGCCCGGAACACCTCCCCAGGGAGGCGTCCAGGAGGCATCCTGATAAGATGCCCGAGCCACCTCATCTGGCTCCTCTCAACGTGGAGGAGTAGCGACTCTACTCCGAGTCTCTCCCGGATGACCGAGCTTCTCACCCTATCTCTAAGGGAGAGCCCGGACATCCTGCGGAGAAAACTCATTTCGGCCGCTTGTATCCGAGATCTCGTTCTTTCGGTCACGACCCATAGCTCGTGACCATAGGTGAGGGTAGGAGCGTAAATCGACCGGTAAATTGAGAGCTTTGCCTTTTGGCTCAGCTCTCTCTTCACCACAACGGACCGGTACAGGGTCCGCATTACTGCCGACGCTGCACCGATCCGCCTGTCGATCTCACGCTCCATCCTCCCCTCACTCGTGAACAAGACTCCAAGATACTTGAACTCCTCCACTTGGGGCAGGATCTCATCCCCGATCCGGAGAGGGCATTCCACCCTTTTCCGATCGAGGACCATGGACTCGGATTTGGAGGTGCTGACCCTCATCCCGACCGCTTCGCACTCGGCTGCGAACCGTTCCAGCGAGAGCTGGAGATCACGGCCTGAAGAAGCCAACAGCACCACGTCATCTGCAAAAAGCAGAGACGCGATGCTGAGGTCCCCAAACCGGACCCCCTCAACGCCTCGGCTGCGCCTAGAAATTCTGTCCATAAAAATTATGAACAGAATCGGTGACAAAGGGCAGCCTTGGCGGAGTCCAACCCTCACTGGGAACGAATCCGACTTACTGCCGGAAATGCGGACCAGACTCTGGCATCGGTGATACAGGGACCGAACCGCCCTTATCAGTTGGCTCGGCACCCCGTACTCCCGAAGCACCCTCCACAGAACCTCCCGAGGGACACGGTCGAACGCCTTCTCCAAGTCCACAAAACACATGTGGACTGGTTGGGCAAACTCCCATGCACCCTCGAGGATCCTGCCGAGGGTGTAGAGCTGGTCCACTGTTCCACGGCCAGGACGAAAGCCACACTGCTCCTCCTGAATCCGAGGTTCGACCTCCCGACGGACCCTCCTCTCCAGCACCCCTGAATAGACCTTACCAGGGAGGCTGAGGAGTGTGATTCCCCTGTAATTGGAACACACCCTCCGGTCCCCCTTCTTAAAGAGGGGAACCACCACCCCAGTCTGCCAATCCAGAGGCACTGTCCCCGATGTCCACGCAACGTTGTAGAGGCGTGTCAGCCATGACAGCCCCACAACATCCAGAGCCTTTAAGAACTCTGGGCGGATCTCATCCACCCCCGGGGCCTTGCCACCGAGGAGTTTTATAACTACCTCAGTGACTTCGACCCCAGAGATTGGAGAATCCGCCTCAGAGTCTCTAGGCCCTGCTTCCTCAATGGAAGGCGTGTAGGTGGAATTGAGGAGGTCTTCGAAGTATTCCCCCCACCGACTCACGACGTCCCGAGTCGAGGTCAGCAGCACGCCATCCCCACTGTAAACAGTGTTGACGTTGCACTGCTTCCCCCTCCTGAGACGCCGGATGGTGGACCAGAATTTCCTCGAAGCCGTCCGAAAGTCATTCTCCATGGCCTCACCGAACTCCTCCCACGCCCGGGTTTTTGCCTCAGCAACCGCCGAAGCCGCGTTCCGCTTGGCCATCCGGTACCTGTCAGCTGCCTCCGGAGTCCCGCAGGCCAAAACGGCCCGATAGGACTCCTTCTTCAGCTTGACGGCATCCCTTACCGCCGGTGTCCACCAGCGGGTTCGGGGGTTGCCGCCACGACAGGCACCAACGACCTTACGGCCACAGCTCCGGTCGGCCGCCTCAACAATGGAGGCGCGGAACATGGTCCACTCAGACTCAATGTCCCCCGCCTCCCCCGGGACGTGGGAAAAGCTCTGCCGGAGGTGGGAGTTGAAGCTCTTCCTGACAGGAGATTCTGCCAGACGTTCCCAGCAGACCCTCACAGAGCGTTTGGGTCTGCCAGGTCGGACCGGCATCTTCCCCCACCATCGGAGCCAACCCACCACCAGGTGGTGATCAGTTGACAGCTCCGCCCCTCTCTTCACCCGAGTGTCCAAAACATGCGGCCGCAAATCCGATGACACGACTACAAAGTCGATCATCGAACTGCGGCCTAGGGTGTCCTGGTGCCAAGTGCACACATGGACACCCTTATGCTTGAACATGGTGTTCATTATTGAAAATCCGTGTCGAGCACAGAAGTCCAACAATAGAACACCGCTCGGGTTCAGATCAGGGGGGCCGTTCCTCCCAATCACGCCCTTCCAGGTCTCACTGTCATTGCCCACGTGAGCATTGAAGTCACCCAGTAGAACGATAGAGTCCCCAGAAGGAGCGCTCTCCAGCACTTCCTCCAGGGACCCCAAGAAGGGTGGGTACTCTGAGCTGCTGTTTGGTGCATAGACACAAACAACAGTCAGGACCCGTCCCCCCACCCGAAGGCGGAGGGAGGCTACCCTCTCGTTCACCGGGGTGAACCCCAATGTGCAGGCGCCCAGCCGGGGGGCAATAAGTATACCCACACCTGCTCGACGCCTCTCACCGTGGGCAACTCCAGAGTGGAAGAGAGTCCAGCCCCTCTCGAGAGGGCTTGTACCGGAACCCAAACTGTGTGTGGAGGCTAGTCCGACTATATCTAGTCGGAATCTTTCTGCCTCGCACACCAGCTCGGGCTCCTTTCCAGCCAGAGAGGTGACATTCCATGTCCCAAGAGCCAGCTTCTGCAGCCGGGGATCAGACCGCCAAGGTCCCCGCCTTTGGCTGCCGCCCAGCTCACATTGCACCCGACCCCTTCGGCCCCTCCCACAGGTGGTGAGCCCATGGGAAGGGGGACCCACGTTTCCATTTCGGGCTATGCCCGGCCGGGCCCCATGGGCGAAGGCCCGGCCACCAGACGCTCGCCTTCGAGCCCCGCCTCCAGGCCTGGCTCCAGAGGGAGGCCCCGGTGACCCGCGTCCGGGCGAGGGAAAACTAAGTCCATTTATATTACTCATCATAAGGGGCTTGTGAGCCGTGCTTTGTCTGGCCCCTCACCTAGGACCCGTTTGCCATGGGTGACCCTACCAGGGGCATGAAGCCCCCGACAACATGGCTCCTAGGATCATAGGGGCACGCAAACCCCTCCACCACGATAAGGTGACGACTCGCGGAGGCGATTTAGACACTTCCGCCGTCAAAAAGGGGAAGCGAGCCTGAGCCTTTCAAATAGTCAAATAACTTTCCGTTCTACACAAAATAATAATCCGATTTAAACACTTCCGTTGATTTATTTTATTTAAATCGGCCCCAAACCATCGGTTGCATATTCAGTACAAATCCGCGTACAACGAAGTAAGTAATATACAAAACACATTTATTGAAGAAACATGGAATAGAATTACAAATCTCAATTACCCCAGAAACTGAACAATTTCACTCACTGATACCCGTGTTAATAAAATCATTCAATCCCAGAACAATTCGATTGCAAAACACAGTTCATAAAAAAAGGGAAGCGGTGATTACCAGCTGCGTGCTATTTTTGGTGAAAGCAAAGTCGAGTGATCAGTTCGATCTTGCTTCTAAAATCCGAATTAAAGAAACAGGCTGGCCACGAGGAATCCGGCGGCCCGATGACTATTCCCCCCTCTCGCTAAAATACATAAAAAATATAAATCCCTCTCACCTATTTCTCCTATAAAGTTGTCCAGTCCAATTTTTGGGAGTAAATCCAAGTTAATTTCAGTCCAGCGATCCTGCGTCTCACACAAAGATCTTCGGGACTTTGGAAAAAATCTTGAAACTCCTCCGGGCCTCTTCACGTATAAGCGCTCTTTTGGGGAAAAAAGCCCTGAAGCTACTCCAGCAGGACCTTTTATAGACCTCTCCGTCTCCCCCCCTCCCCTTTCTTTCCTCCTGTACTTTCCCTATAGGGTAAGACTGCCCAGTTCTCCCACGCCTATAGAAGGGACTGGCCAGCATTCCCACGCCTATGGAGGGACTGGCCAGCATTCCCACGCTTTGTTTTCTGTGGCCTTTAGCAGCTGTTTCCGCCCTGACCACGCAGTACTTTCCACCAAATGCACAGCTAGTGGTAAAACCTTTCACTTCCCCTTTTCACCTTTGACCTACTTTCTGTTACATGAATTGATCGAATTGACAAATAATATTGCTTAAAGCGGTTACAGAATACATTTTTAGCCAAGCAAAGAAATCAAAAAATAAAAAACACATAATAAAACTTTCATTTGTGCTTCTCCAAACAATTTATGTCACGCCACTATTCTCAGTGACGGGTCCCTTGATCGAATTGACAAATAATATTGCTTAAAGCGGTTACAGAATACATTTTTAGCCAAGCAAAGAAATCAAAAAATAAAAAACACATAATAAAACTTTCATTTGTGCTTCTCCAAACAATTTATGTCACGCCACTATTCTCAGTGACGGGTCCCTTGATCGAATTGACAAATAATATTGCTTAAAGCGGTTACAGAATACATTTTTAGCCAAGCAAAGAAATCAAAAAATAAAAAACACATAATAAAACTTTCATTTGTGCCTCCATGCGTGACTTACACTCTGACACCGTGTTCCTCTTTTCTATTTTAACTGGTCTAGCTTATTCTGGCCCCTCTTTTGGTCTCATGTTTTGGTCTGGCGCCATCTTTTGGACAAATTTGGAATTCCAGCTCTGTCAATTTATCCCTGTGAACAATCCATATTCTACCATTTGGACCATCTCTACCCCCATGTTACATGACACCACCTCCTTGGATTGAAAAACAGGTATAAATTTTCTCTGCTCACTCCCTCCCCCGTTACGAGTTAATCAGTCATGTCGTCGTCTCCGTCTGAGATACTCACAACCTCAGCGGTTGTTGAAGTAGGGCAGGCCGCCGCCATATCACCTTGTCTGGCGATCTCTGCGAGGGCGTTGATCAGGCGCGACAACCGACCAGCAGCGTTGTCGTCGTCAGCGTGGTCCTCCACCGCGAGGGCTCTCAGCACCGGTGGCGTTGAATCCCCTGTGACCACACTCTCGACATCTGCTTCCTCATCCTCAGCCCCGAGGTCGCTCTCGCGTTCTCTGTCTTGAGCCTCATCGTCGTCCTCAGACCCAGAAGGAGCTGCATCCACATCCAGCGGGCTTATCAGCCGTACGGGGCTGGTGGGCGAGTCGAGGGGAGGATCATCACCGTAGCCAGGCCCTCCATACATACGGCTGTCGTCTGAATCCCGACGCCTCATGGAACCCTCGCCTGGCTCTCTGTACCGTCCTCCTCCCCGACGCGCAGGCCGGACAAGCCCCACAGGGGCCTCGCTGGGTATCACCATAGGTCGGTGTGCTCCATATTCCGCGTTCGGGTGGGTGTAAAAGTCAGCCGGGAGAAAGCGATGAGGAGCGCTCACCGCCAGACAGCGCCCACATTGCCAATGCGAAGTGACGCATCGAGTGCCGTTCCGTTGACGCCAGGTCAGGTGAATCAAAGGCCAGATGGTGCCGTGGGTTCTTCCTGCTCCTTGCGTGAGAACCGTACATGCTGTTAGGGGCCCTCGAGTTGTCTCGAGCAGAGTCGCGGTGATCATCAACTCCGCACATCCTTCCCATCCGAGATGGTCCAAGCTGGACTGCTCTCCCTCTTTTACATACAGACCGTCAGGGACCAGCCAAGTCAAACTAAAGCCGGCCTGATAACAACAGCTTCCCACATAAGATCTCCCGATCACCCAGGCCAATTTCATATGGCTCATTCCGCACAGGATGCATTTAGGTGCATCCCCAAACCAGTGTACAGTCTGTAAAACATGGAAGCACAAATTTTAACATTTTTCATCAAACAATCACCCCTCTGCCAGCCCCTTGGTATACAATAGGGGGGCTTCTCTGCGGCCGTCCTCCCGCCTCTCGGGGCGGGAGGGGAAAAAAAACAGAGTATGTAAAAAACCAGGTTATCATTGCCAATTGGTCCACCACTTCGACCCAAAGTAACACAGACAATGACCCCCATATCACGCACCAGAGTACGAGTTTGGCCGTACGCCATCTCCACGCGACAGAGGTGCGTGCATGCTGGTCAAGTCCGGCTACCATCTTTATAACATACATGGCCATTCCTATCACCAATATCGCTTCCAATATGACAACCCCAAACACAACATAATAAACAAAAATTGACACCATTTCCAAAACACTCCACAAAATAAGCAATACAATTTCGGCGATACCTCTGGGTGTATCAGGGTCAACATACATTCGGCCATGCATGTAGACTACAAAAAGACCCAAACCCATCGTGTGTCTTGTGTATAAAAATCTCAAAATCAAAACCTTGAATATTGATATGACCAAAATCACGGGGCGAGTGAGTTGTTGCAAATCCCAAGACCCAGAACAGCAGTAGGCTGTCCAGATACTGAATAAAACCCAATATTGAACTTCGTTACTCACTCTCATCGCTCCTGGCCTCCCCCTTGGATCTAGAAACCCGCTTGAGCTGTTTGTTGCCATTATTAGTTTTAGTTCCCCCTTTTTTTTTTCTCTCTCTCTCTTGTAGTCCCTGTCTCTGAGCTGTCAGGCTCGAATGCCCGACGGCTGCCCGACTTCTCCTTTTAATACGACGTTCCGACCACCCCTCTTGCGGGCCGTCATTTGCCTAACTAGAGACACCCCTCTTTCGCGGGGGTCGAATAAAATCCTCTTAATGCTTCCTTTTATGGCAATGCACAGAGTCGTTGCTATCCCTATCAATGCAAACCCTACTAGCACCCACGCCCAGATTGGCCCCAGTACCACTTCCAACGCACCAGTGATCACGTCCCCAAAGGCCTCAACCGCGGCACTTGTTGCTGACTGCAGCGCCGCCCCTATCTTCTCATACCAAGTGCAATCATGAATATTGTCTCCATGACCACATTTTATCCAATGCTCTGACGGGGAGAAACATGTTCCATTATTGAAAATTCTATTGGGGCCAACCCAATCAAAACCTATAAACTGCCGCCCCTCACACAGACTCTTTCGGAACGCACGCCCCTCAGCAATCTGCATCAGCGCAGGCAGCCGATAGGGGATAGACACTGGCTTGCCTAAATTTAGCAATCCTTCATTTTGTACCCAGGTACTACAAGGCACCCGGTCTCTAGCGGGCTGCCGCCTCCACCTGTTTTGTGGCGAGACGTACTCCCACAAAGCCCCTTCTACACTTCTGTATCTCTCATCTTGATATTTATCTAAACAATATTTTTTCCAATTAGGCAGTGTAACACATTGTTCACGAGCTAAGGCAATCAAACATTTTGTTTTCTCAGTGTTACAAGTCATCGCCCAGGGCCGAGGATTCACATAGATATATGGGGAATATATTCCCGTGGGCTTGATATCAGTCTCTTTTGAATATACTGTTGACATATATTGGTATTGAACCCAGTAATTTGTTGTTACGTTTAAACAGGGTATAACCCATTGCTTCATCTCATACCCGTTAAATCCCCACCATGTCTTGGCGGGGTCCCGAACGTTTATCTCAGACCATGCCTGTAAAATTCCTTTCACTGTTTTGTTTACTAAGAGACTGGCACAGTTGTGAACCCACCTGGTGCCCAAGACGGATCGCTTGATCTCATCCAGGTCACATCTTGGTGACTTCCCAACTGTCCAATCCTTCCCATGCAATCCAGCATAAATTTTGCCCACTACACATTGGTCAATTTTATCAAATTCTCCCGGAGTTACCGTCAACAAATCGGCAGGAGTGGGTAACCGTTGAACCCATAAGTGCCTTGCCGATGGGTACAACCGGTGTCTGCCCTGGTCACTGCTGGGCACAGCGATCTGTCTCTGTACCTGCCATAACCATGGAAATGAACTATTTAGCCAAAATTCAAAATCCACTGGTTCCTTATTTGGGTTGAACTTCCTCCCTCCCCTTGTTGACACTGCGACAGGGGACTTCATCTTTTGGAATTTATAGGCCCACATTATCACATGATAATTATTCTCACAAAATTGTCCCACATTAAAGTAACACGCATTTAACCTACTAAAAACTCTCTGACAGTCCCAAAATACTGGCTTCTGGCTGTCGGACAGGCTTCTCGGCACCCGGTTAAGGCGACGCTTACTTGAATAATCCTGAGTTTTTTCACAAACCAAATCTAAACAACTCCAGCACGGCTCCCATCCGGGATAAGTGCCACGGCACGTGGAGTTTTTCATTGGGGCCGGGAATGAAAATTCATCCGGCCTTTTCCCACTCTTTTCCCAATACCCTCCTTTTGATTCGGGCAACGGGACACACGAGGCATTGCTATACCATTCCGCATGCTCCTCGCCCACTTTTAAAATCCAATTTCTTTTAACAATTTTCTCTTCACGTTTGTTCTTGCAAATCAAGCTTATCGTTAGATTAGCAAAGTTTTCTGGCGCTTTGAAGTACCTCATATCACAAGCACTGATGTAACTTATTATTTGCCCTGTCCAATTCACGAGACCCAAATGATCGGGAAAGTGAGTTACTTCACTCACTATTTCCCTTTTTGTCTTATATCGTCTTTCCTCCTCGTCTCCTGCGCGCGGAATTGCTCCTGGTTCCAGTGGCAAGGCGATCATCTTCTCTCGTTGTCGCAGCATCGATGTCCAATATTGTCTGGTAGCGATGTCTGGTGCTATGGATGTATTCCATTTCACGGTGACGCTTCCAAAGTCCACTGCCCAACAGGTTTGATTGAAGAGCTTCGTTCCATCGTACTCGATATTGATCATCTCCATCGGATCATAGCGGGCCGCGCTCTTCCAAAGTGTGAAGCTGAGTAGGATGCCTGTCAAAATGACTGACAGTATTATAGCTGTCAGCCAATCTGTCATCAGGGTCTTCTTCCATGATATCGCTGGCTGAGGAAAAATAGATGGTCTCCATTCAATTGTGTTCCAATCCATTGGAGGGTTGTCGGGTAAATTCGGTGGTTCGTCGCAAAAAGGCGAAGTGCTGGGAATCTCATACCCGCCGTCTGCACATAAAGTTATTCTTCGCCTTTCAAAATTTGGCTCTGGATTCCTGCTCACGGGAACTGCATTCGCGTAGAGTGGCTCCAGAGCTATCCATTCCCGGTTTGCATAAATCTCTTGTTCCTCTTGCGCAAAAAACGGATTCCTCCCGTTTTTCCCATCGTTGTCTGTGGAAGCCCCGGTCCCGGGGCTCAGCCTACCCGCTGGTTCCACCGGGTTGCAGCCAGCGGGATCATCCGTGTAGCCTGGGGGGCTCATTGGTGACTCCCCACTCTCCAGGCTCATTGTTCTCTTTCTCTTGACTCCGCGCGGGAAGTTCATGGTTGGTCACTTCTCAGGGCTGAATGAAGATCTGGTTCTTCTCTCCCGGCTTTATAGGGGATCTTCCAGCCCCTCCTCCTTCCCTGGCTCCTCCCTTGTGCCAAGGAAAACGTCCACCTCCTTGGCCAAGGTGGTCACTCCTTCCGCTGTCCCCGTCTGGTTTTCTTTCTATTATTGGTTATGTACAGTCCATTAATGATACATTGTTATCATACTTTTATATACACATGTATACATACACAATTACATGTCTATTCATTTACATATACACGTATGTACACATTCTTCTCTTTTTTTTTTTTCAGTTGTCTCCCCCCTGGGAATCTGGCCGCCTCCACAGCTTAACCAACCCCTCCACTGCGGCTCGACCCCTTTTTTTCTTTTGAGGGTCTGTCTCTTTAGACCGCAGTGTATAGTAGGAGGCCGCTTGAGCCAACGTTCCTAGCGGCCTATCAGAGGTGGACGGCCCTGGTTCCCCCGGCCTGGTGTCTACCGCATCTTCTGCCATGTTGCTCTCTTGGCCACCGGCTTGTTTTCTGGTTTCGGAGGCTTTGCGCTTCATTTCTGCCAGCACTGGACATGTCTTAAGGGTGCGGTGACGCTCCGGACCCCATCTGGTGTTTCCTTTTCCATCACATCCCGGCGTGGGACACACCTCGAGGCTCCCCACATATATCGGACAAGCTCTAAATGAGCGGTGGTAAGTTGCCCCTGGTCGTGTGCTACCGCTTCCGTCGCAGCCAGGAGTAGAGCAATTTGCCGGATACAACTTCGTCCAATCAAAAGGGGTCCAGTCCGGTAGAATCTTCCCGGGTCGGTCACTTACGCCACCACCTTCCGCCTTTGGAAACAGGTTTTCCTTCTGGACTCCTGTCTCTGGCGGGAGAGAAGTTGTTGGATTTTCCACTTGGACTCCTACTTCTAGCGGGAGAGAAGTGGTTGGATTTTCCACTTGGACTCCTACTTCTGGCGGGAGAGAAGTGGTTGGATTTTCCTCCGTCACCAACGATTGGAACATGCTTCCTCCAGCTGGACATCCCTGTGTCCACTCCTGGCTGGGACCTTTATCCCATTCTCTTGCTTCCGACCGGTCAAGGTCATCTGTCTCCTTGGCCTTTCTTTGAGGTTCTATCGCCGCTACTGTGCCGTGCTCCTTTCTTGTTTGTATTTGTTCACTAAGAACATTCCGCATCTGGGACCCGGCGTTCCTTATGGCTACAACTTGGCTAAGCCTTTTGGCCTCCAATTTGATTCCCAGTGAATATATTCCTTCGTAAGGAATGATGGCCATTTTCACTGTAATCCTTACCAGTGCTGCTTCACCCTCATTCACTATAAGGACTGATCCAACTTTATTCCCAGGGGCAAAACAGTATATTCCTTTTTTTGTCACATACTGGAAGTCCTTGTTACACATGTCCAAAATACTTCGATAGCAGTACATGTTGCTCACAGTCGGGCTTGTTTCCGCAGGGGCTGCCTCCACTTTGACCAATGGTGCGTCCTTGCACGCCAACAACTGGGCTACAGCCCGAGCCCAAGTCATGGGCCTCCAAGGTCCCTCAAGCAGGTCCCCAAGGACTGCGGTTCCTCCTGCGGAAAGAACCGACTCACGAGCAAACAAGGCCATTTCGTCGGCCTCTTCTGTATAACTGTCGGGGGCAGGCCGGCCGACTGGCCTTGGCCAAGGCCAACAATGGCCCAAGGCCAGATAAAGGTTCTTCATGGCCTGATTATTATCATATGCCGGCCAAGATGCTCCTCCCAACACTGGATAGAGGGTCGCCAGGGGGGTCATTGCCCTGGTGATTTGCCATCCCTCTGCTTCTCCGACTTTCAATAATTTTCCTCTTGCCATGTGTTCTAAACACATGGGGCAATATTCCAGCTCATCGCCGTCCCAAATACACGTGCACGAGCTAATTTGTCGAGCCCGTACATCCGTAGTTGGTCCGATCTCCCACTGTGAAAAGAACACCATTCGTGTCAAAATGGTAATTCGACACTGGTGGCATATCATGGCATCTAACACTTTGACTGGAAGCTTGTCCTCATTCCTCTGGGCAAATTCCAGTTCTCTTACATCGGTGGTCAGTACCGGTGGCATCATGAAGCCTACTCCCGACCACATAGTAGGCAACAGGTTGGGTGTCAAACAAATGACACACGCTTCGTCGACCCATGTCCAGTGAAAATGTTCTGGTCCACCGGGTGTGCTACCCCGCTTGGCCAATCTCACCAGATTTAGGGCCCTTCCGGTTTGGATCCCATTTGGCGTTCTTCTTACGATGACCGCACCTTTGTGTGCGGCCATGCGCACGAAGGCCGGGATTATTCTGTAGTCCGTTGCCATATGTTATTTAAATTACTTCTTGGCTTGAATCGGGTCAGCCGATAACGGCTTCAGCTGTTCAACTCCTTGGATACCTTTCTTCTTTAGTCGTACTGTGTTCCTGTCCAAGACTTCACTAACGATGTCCGAGCAGTCGTACTTGGCCTTCACTGCTGTGTTGCTGTTCAGGTCCCTTGACTTGATCCACACCTTCTGTCCAACGCTGAACCGACACTTCTCTTTATCCTGGGACGGGCTGTCTTGGGTTCTGCCCACTTCCTGGGACACAAAGAGTCGTTGATTGAGTTCTTCGGACGGGGAGGGCCGGCTGCTCCTACTCCTCCCGTTCAGGTCTGCAACCAAATCAAGTAGTTTAGTACTCCACTCTTTCCCGTTTGCATTTTTTCCCAACCAGGTTTTGACTAGGCCAATACTTCTTTCGGCCACTCCGTTTGCCTGTGGTGTATAGGGAGGCGAATAGACTCTGACTATTCCCCACCTACGACACCATTCGTCTACCTGGGCGTTTTTGAAATGAGTTCCATTGTCTGTTCTCAACTCTTTTGGGATTCCTAGCCACATGCACCCATCTTCTAGTGTCTTGATCACACTGTTTGCATTGGCTTTTCTCACTGCTTTCAGCCCGACGTGTCCTGACATCGAGTCTACCAGCACAACCAGGTATTTTTCACCCTTTGCGCCACTTATTCCCATGGGGCCAGCTACGTCCATACAAACCGAGCCCCACGGCACAGTACTCCTGATCGTCAATCCGTCCGTGCGTCGTCCTCTTCGCCCTGCGTTGTATTTGTTGCACGGATTACAATCCCGCAGAACCGCACGAATCATTCGGTCAGGGACCCAGAGTTCCAGCTTCTCTAACTCTTTCCGCGTAGGCAGTGGTCCCGCGTGGCCTAGTGCTTCATGCACTGCCGACACGACTTGCCTCACGCTCTTGTCTGGGACCACTTTTCCGCGAGGGGTCTTGTCCCATTTTTCTGCTCCTACAACTATTATTCTTCTTTCCTGGACATATCGATCAACTTCGTTATTCCCTCTCCAATGAGCTCCTTCTTTTACATGAGATTTCTGGTGAACCACATCCAGACTCAAATTTAGCCGTAACTCGGCTATTTTTTTCCACACTTCATAGTGGGCCACTAGTTTTCCTTTCGCGCCCTCAAAGCCATTCTCTTCCCAAATGGCTAGATCGAATTTGAGAGCTTGCGCGCAATAATGACTGTCAGTTATAAGTCTTACGCGTCCAGCGTGATTTTTTTCTGCTTCTAACAGTCCTTCCAGCACTGCCGTGGCCTCTCCTGCTTGCGCGCTGCCGGGTGTCTTTCCTTTGCGGCGGCAACGCTCCACTCCATTCTGCTTCAGAATAAACCCCCAGTGGGCATTCTGCTCTCCTTCCTTTTTTGACCCATCGGTGTAAAGAGTCCATTCATAGGGCTTCTCTTCATCCATACTCTTTTTGGGTATCGGCTTCTTTGTGGAGGTTGTATTTGGTCCAATTTCCAAGTCGGGGTCTAGTAGGATGTCTTCCCATCTGCCCCATCGGATGTTGGTCGCTTTAGTGCTCTCGATTGTAGTCTTTCTTAGAAAACGATGCACGTTACTTCCGGTCTGGACTTTGATACCTTGTCCCTGGGCCAGGTCTTTTAAATTACTCCAGTACCTTGCCAACACTGCAAGTTCTTTCTCCTCCTGGGGGAATTTTTTCTCGACGCTGGACAGGGTGTAGGTCCACAAGGCCACCAAACCGGCACCTTCGTTGCTGACCGACACCATTGCATCATTTTCTTCGCACTGCACCTTTGCGACCAGTCTTACTGTCAAACTTCGTGGCTCAAGCCGCACGGCTTCTCGGACGGCCTGTTTCAAATTATTCAAGTTCTCATTGTCTTTGTCTGACCACTGCCACTTTGTTGGTTTTTGGCCCTCCGGTGTTTTCTTCAAGCGGCCGTACAGTGGCCTTGCATGTTTCTGATAGTGAGGAATATGATCCCGCACATAATTGCACAGTCCAAGTATTCGCTGCAACTCTGTTTCTGATCTCGGGGGCGAAATCTGTTCAATTTTCTGTCGAAATCCTTCTGAGATTCCTAGGTTCTCAGTCACTTGGAATCCCAAGTAATCCACTTGGAATCGAGCTAGTTGGCATTTCTTGAGATTCAGCTTGAGGCCGGCAGCGGAGACTCGTTCCACCACTTTCTGCAGCAAGTCCAAATGTTCTTCCTCTTCGTCATTTGAAACAAACACATCATCGATGTACACCGTAACATCCAAACCACTCAAAACTTGTAAAACCGCTGATTGAAACACATTTGGGGAGTTTTTGTATCCTTGTGGCAATCTTTGCCACACGTATGATTTCCCTTTATGCGTGAATGCTGTTTTTCCTTGTGATGTTTTGGCCAGTCGTAGTGAAAAGAACCCGTTTGCTAAATCAATGCATGATTTGTATTTCTTCACTCTTAGCGTCTTTAGGGATGCCTGGGGATTTATGAGGCTAGCTCGATTAGCCACCGTCCGGCGGTTAAGAGCTTTAAAGTTGATAACTGGCCTCCATCCTCCCCCGGACGCCTCTGGTTTTTTCACTGCCTGAATCGGGCTGTTGGTCACTGGATTTGATTCTTCCCGAATGATGCCAAGCTGTAGAAGTTCCTTCACGATTGTTTCCATTTCAGCCACTGCTTCGGGATTCAAGGGATATTGTCTCACCGGTGGATGCACTCCTCCTTCAATTGTGTGGATGTATTTTGATCCAAGGTCACCACAGTCGTTCTTGAAATACGCCACAGCTGCCCTTTCCAATATGGCGGTCAGTTTCTGCTTCCCATCTGGAGACAGGTCGCTGTTTTGGACCAATTGGATCCGGACGGAGTCCACATCCACAGGTTTGTACCACTCATTCAGTGGCATGGTTTTAGTTGGACCCACTCGGACTGTTTTTGCTTTAATATTTTCCAACCTTGCTTTTACTGGCTGACGCTGATGTGCTGGTTTTTTCAGATCTTCGGCGTCTCTTAATGTCAGTAAATTGTGGGGCCCTTTCACCCAAACGATTCTTTTCCAGACTCCAATTGGCATGCTGGTCACTGATCCATCTGCCATCATAACAGTTAGGTGTCCTATCACTTTCAAGGCTTTGCGGGTCATCGACACCTCAGCTCCGGTATCTACTAAATATGGAGCTCCATCAATATCAGTGTAGAGATTGTCTCCCTCTCTGTACACGCCTGACAGGGTGACCCGCGCCTCTTTTTCACTTATTTTCTGGGCCCAGCAGGGGCCGCAGCCTTGCGAGCCTCTGCCAGGGCCTTTCTTTCTTCTGGTGACATTTTGTCATACACCTCTTTTGCCACATAACCAGTTGAATTCACTTTACCATAAGGGGGTTTGGGATTCTCTCGGGTGTTTTGTCTCTGATTATCATTAAATTTTTGCCCCTTCCCATAAGTTGGCTGTGGTGGTGGTTTCCGACTTGCTTGTGTATCTTCTGTGCGAGTGCGAGTGCTGCCCGATGGATTCGGCTTTTGTCTCTCCATGTAGTGTTTTGTTACTCTGTCCCATTTCTTTATGGATTCTTCGATTCGTGCCAGAGTTGCCTCCGCACCCAGCTTCACAAAAGTGGTGTCCTTGTCCTCGGTAACTGCTCTCAATACTCGCACGTATCTGTTTGGGCTTATCACTTGTTTCAACTTATGCCACACATTCAGCAAGGTGAGACCCTGTTTTAATGCTTCTTTAGCTCTGGTTATATGTGCATCTTCGTCATCTTCTTCATCATCCACCCACCTCTGGTAGGCTTCCTGGGCTGTCTCATCCCTTCCAATGGGCTCGGCTGTAATATATTGCAGCCACAACTTCTTTGACAACTCTCCGCCCGGACCGTCTTTGATTACTGGCCAAGTTGCCAATAAATATTCTTTGACGCTTTCTTTTTGGTACTTTACGCGTACCATTCCTTTCAAAGTTTTAAAGGCTCGTGTCTCTCTTTCCAGGTCATTTCCGGGCATCCCTGTATTTTCCAGATAAGTCGCTCCCAGTTGTGTGGTGCTCGGCTGAGCTAGTTGGGTGAAGTTTCCAATTATGTTGGTTTGTGTGGACATTGCGGGATTAACAGCGTGTGTGTCCAAATCTTCACACGCTCTTAGTTCTGCTTGAGCGGCATCATATACACCCTGCTTCATCCTCCGCAACAATACGTCATACATTACGGTCACAAAGCCTTCCCTAAAATTTTTTGTCAAATCTGTGTAACTTACTAGGGTGTGGTAGGCTGGTGTGTTTAACACATTCATCGCCTCCCTGTAAGTTAGCTTCACCGGGACGTCTATATTTCCTTCTATTTTTTCCCACCAGGCTGGTGGGAAGGGGTATTCTTTCTGCCTAACTTCTGGGATATAGGTTTTCCTTCCATCCTTGGTTTCCACCCATCCTAATTGAACCTCCCTTGCCAGCCTTTCCGAAGCCTGGAAGATGCTTAACACCGGCTGTTGCTTCTTGAATCCTTTCCGGGTTGCTCCTAGCACAACTCTCGGTGGGGGGTCATTAGGATCAGGAGGGCCTACTGCCGACATCACCGAAGCCTAATTTTCCTCTTCGGAGACCACGTCATCACTCGAGGTGGCCGCCTCCCTGTCTTCTCCCTCTCCATCATTATTACCCTCTTCCTCGTGGGATGTATGAGCATGGTCAGTGGCCCCAACTCCGGTGTTCCTTGATTCTAATTGTTGACGTGGGCCCTGAACCGTGGAGGGTCTATTTTTGGGAGTAGACGTCAGGCGTGCTCGGTAAGAGGTACCAGCCACTTCTCGGTTTGATCTTAAAACCACTCTCCTCTCCCTTTCAATTCTTCTCCCTCTTTCCTGAGGTGGTTTCTCGGGAGCCGGGACCTCAGTTGGTGCCGGATCCGGCCCCCCCGGTTTAGTTATCTCTGGGTTGATTTTGTGGGTCACGGTTTCGTCCTCATCCCCTGTAGTTGGGGATGGTGTCCTGGACCGTACGGTCCTCTTTTGCAATTCTGGGGTAGCACTTGAGGCTGCCCCTTTTTCTTCTTCTGTTCGAATTGTTTTGGCTGATGGATGAGGCAAGACTGTCACCTTACGTTTTGTTTGCTGTTCCATCTTCTGCTCTTTACGAGCCACCTGTAGCGCTTGGTCATATGTGGCTTCCAGGGCTACCAATTCCCTTTCTCTTCTTTGAGAGGCTGATATTGCCAACACCAACTCCAGCCCTTCCACTGCTGTGATCGGGGTGGATATCTGCAGTTTATAAGCTCCTGCAATTGCTGTTTCCGCAATTTTCCATGACATCCGTCCAGATCTAACGCCATTTACTTCCGTAACTATTCTTCTGGCCCCCCTCTCGATGGCAGCATCCACCGCTCTCTCCAGAATTTTTGTCATCATCTTCAGGTAATCCTGCTGGTCCAGGTCCGCACTCCACTTCTGCACGACGGCATGTATTATCATGTGATATTTTGATCTTCCCCCACTTGTGAAGATGAAGGTAAGATCCTCCGGGACATGTTCCATCTGCCGTCTTGCATCTTGTAGGTCCTCAATATATTTTTCACCGGCCATCAACCTCATCCGTGAATCAAAGGTCTGGTTCCAGGCACGGAATTTGTCGTTGGTGAAAACAATGAGGGCGTCTCCTGTCAGTGACCAAATATCTCCGACAAACTGGCACATCAGCACTCCGTTGCCCACAATCACTTTCTTGGTTGATTCTTCCGGTAAAGACGGTAGGGGGTCTTTTCTAATAAGGGGATTGAGCTTTGGTGCAAAGGCGCCTTCGCGCCTGGTGTCCTTGGTCTCCCATAGCTCCTCTGTGTCCTTGCTCGTGCCCAACCCTTCTTCCTCTTTAGGCACTTCCTCTTCGTCTCCACTGGAGAATACCGGCTGATCAGTCCTTTTCTCCAAAATACTTCTCATCCTCGCCAGGTGCTGCATGCACTCGTAATAGCGAGGCACTGCCTGCACTTCTCCAGGTAATGGAGTTGCAAGCTCGCTCTGGATGCCAGATTCGTTGGTCAGCATTTTCACTATTGAGTCCAAATCTGTACTTGTACTTATTATTTTTCTCATATTACATTCCTCCACCATTTTTGCCCCCCATTCACACCAGTCAGGTGCTTCTCTTCGAGTGTAGCCCCTTTCAGGGTGGGCTGACACTATTATTGTTAGTCCATCTTCTCCTGGCTGCTCGGCAAAAAATCTTCCATCTTTCTCGATGGCTTCTTCCATTCGCGTTGAGAGGCATTCCGCCTCTATCGACGGGTTAGATCCCACTATGTACTCAGTCCATTTCTGAGGCCACTTCTCCAAGCCTCCTCCATACAATATTACACATGCTGGTTCCTCATGTCGTCTCAGAGGGTCTGGATTAGACCCCTCCTTTCTGGTTCCTTCCATAGGATTACCAGGTTCGAGGTCCAGTCCTCTTCCACCGCTAGCCATCTCTTTAATGAATAGCAGTTTTTTCAGTTGTAGGGTCGAGCTGTCTTCTTTCGAAGCCTTTCCGTGTGCACTCGGGACAGGGACGATACAGCTCTTAGTTACTCAGCGGCGCCTTTTGCGTCGCCTCTACTCAGAACACCAATATGAGAACTCTTGCCTCACTTATTGATGCTCTCAACGGCGGGATGCACGTTTTTTTTTTTTTCTTTCTTTTTTCCCACCAGGTTTTTCTACTGACAGGAAATCCTAACAAGGGTACATTCAACAGCAAATTCTAATTCAAATGTTATTGTAGCGAACAGGAAATGACGACTAATCATCAGCCCGAAGCCCCTCAGCCCTTCAATTCTTGGGAACCTGTAAATCACAGCGGGTCGCCAACAGTTAAGGGTCATGAACCATACAAGCCTCAGAAGAATCGTTGTGGCCGATTTTTGACTGTCTGGAGAGTATGTACGTTTACTACTCCTGGTGAGCTTCAATTGTCGTCCTCAACAAGCGGAAAAAGGGAAAGGGCGGAAAGAAGGGAAAAAAAAAAAAAAAAAAAAAAAAAAAAAATCCTTTTGTGAGTTCAGCGGACAAAAATCTGTAATCCTCTGATGCGTCCGGGAACACAAAAAAAAAAAATTTGTAATCCACACAGGTGTCCGGGAACAAAAAAATTTGTAATCCACACAAGTGTCCGGAAACAAGAAAAAATTTGTAATCCACACAAGTGTCCGGAAACAAGAAAATCTGTAATCCACACAGGTGTCCGGGAACAAAAATCCTTGTAATCCACACAAGTGTCCGGAAACAAGAAAATCTGTAATCCACACAAGTGTCCGGAAACAAGAAAATCTGTAATCCACACAGGTGTCCGGGAACAAAAATCCTTGTAATCCACACAAGTGTCCGGAAACAAGAAAATTTGTAATCCACACAGGTGTCCGGAAACAAGAAAATCTGTAATCCACACAGGTGTCTGGGAACAAAAATCCCTGTAATCCACACAAGTGTCCGGAAACAAGAAAATTTGTAATCCACACAGGTGTCCGGGAACAAAAATCTTTGTAATCCACACACGTGTCCGGAAACAAGAAAAAATTTGTAATCCACACAGGTGTCTGGGAACAAAAAAATTTGTAATCCACACAGGTGTCCGGGAACAAAAATCTTTGTAATCCACACAAGTGTCCGGAAACAAGAAAATCTTGTAATCCACACAGGTGTCCGGGAACAAAAAAAAAAAAATTTGTAATCCACACAAGTGTCTGGGAACAAAAAAATTTGTAATCCACACAAGTGTCCGGAAACAAGAAAAAATTGTAATCCACACAGGTGTCCGGGAACAAAAAAAAAAATTTGTAATCCACACAGGAATTCAGCAACAAAAATCTTGTAAGGGGGAAATTAGTATATATTATAAAATGAAATTAAGAAGGAAAAAGGGAAAAAGAAGAGAGGAGAAAAGCCTACTTTTCTTTCTTTTTTATCTTTCAAAATAAAAAGCCCTCTCTTCTGTCGGTCTCCTAACTATCTGCCTCCTCCTCGGCTTTGGTTTTGGCATGAAATCTAAAACATTTGCAGGCTCCTCGTCGACTGGTTCATTTTCTGTATTTATACCCAATATCCGTGCCCATGTACCGGCCCCTCTGGCTTTTGCAAGTTCTGCTGCATACTCTGCGTATACTACAAACATTACTTTCAGCACCCCATACAAGTACAAGCTGTGAAGGAACTCCTCCTTACTCATGCTTAAAGTAATGTGCTGAGGGGCAACGGTCACCGTTTACTATGACACAATACAGTTCTAATCCTCCCGTGCTAATAAGGTTCTTTTCTAGGAAACTCTATTCCTTAAAGAGACTGTACTTATGTCACTCAAGGCCGTTCTGACATTTGTTTGTATCAGTGAGCGGAATTAGGACAGTTTCTGGGAAGAAAAAACTGAAAAACTCCACACAGGTTCGTTTTGGAGCTGTGAGCAAAACAAAAAAAACAAATGTTCTTCTATTGTCTCATTTGTATTTTTTTTTTTTTTTTTTTTTAAACTTTTACTCACAACCCCCCTCCTACTCGTTGGGCGCCAAAATGTCAAACGCACCTCTTGCAATCAGGTGCCCCCGGCTTCCCAGTAACGGGTTTGTTTTAGCCGGGTTCGGAGATTCGTCCGTAATCTAACCACCCGAGTTAAATTAACTCCTCCGGAATCAATCTAATTTCTGTACGACGCCAATCCCTCTCAAGTCACCCGAAGCGCGTGCCGAGTAACTCAATTCGAGGCAGGACTTCGAAGTGACCGCATCGTATTGATGGCTCCCCGCTAATGTTTGAAGTTCTTATTCGTTACGGATATTTTTTAGATGTCTTTGTTAAGACCTCAGGGATTCGTTTGTATAGCGCACCCAAGCACTAGTTTTGCCGAAGTAAATGTTGATATGGGTCCGTTCCACTTGGTCGCTCATGCAGCGAGCCGACCAACTTTTTTATTCGAAAGAGAATCGAATTAATAAAAGTGTGACAATAATAGCATTTAAGAAGAAAATTAATGCCCTTTATATTATTAATTCTAACTTCGTATACGTAGATCTAGCACTTGACCGTCGGAGTTCTTCACCCCACTTAATTGCTTCGAAGAGAATAGCGACTTTCTTACCGAATAAAAATGTCGTGCTGTCTTTAGATTTGCCCAATAATTAATTTGGAAGGCAAGTCTATTTTTTGATCGTGTCCTATTTAACTTTTGGCGCGGCCCGACAAAAAGGGGAACTGGGCCGCGCTCGACGGACAATCGAAATATTTTTATCCTCCACCAACTTCACTGATTTATTTTAATCATCGTCGTTATGTTATTTAAAGGAAGTAAATTCTCAACCGAATTCACTTTCAACGAACTCAACTCTTCCGTTAAATATTTACGAAAATATTTAATTCTCCAACTGGCTCAGAGTTACTTTTTACGCGGCCCGTCGAAAAGGGGAACTGAGCCGCGCCCGACGGACAATCGAAATATTTTTATTCTCCTCCAACTCCACTGATTTATTTCAACCGTCGTCGTTATTTTATTTAGAAGAAGTAAATTTCCAACAATTCACTTCTAACGAAATCCACTCCTCCTTTAAATATTTACGAAAGTTATTTAATTCTCCAACTGGCTCAGAGTTACTTTTTACGCGGCCCGTCGAAAAGGGGAACTGAGCCGCGCCCGACGGACAATCGAAATATTTTTATTCTCCTCCAACTCCACTGATTTATTTCAACCGTCGTCGTTATTTTATTTAGAAGAAGTAAATTTCCAACAATTCACTTCTAACGAAATCCACTCCTCCTTTAAATATTTACGAAAGTTATTTAATTCTCCAACTGGCTCAGAGTTACTTTTTACGCGGCCTGTCGAAAAGGGGAACTGAGCCGCGCCTTTCAAATAGTTAAATAACTTTTCGTTCTATACAAAATAATAATCCGATTTAGACACTTCCGCCGTCAAAAAGGGGAAGCGAGCCTGAGCCTTTCAAATAGTCAAATAACTTTCCGTTCTACACAAAATAATAATCCGATTTAAACACTTCCGTTGATTTATTTTATTTAAATCGGCCCCAAACCATCGGTTGCATATTCAGTACAAATCCGCGTACAACGAAGTAAGTAATATACAAAACACATTTATTGAAGAAACATGGAATAGAATTACAAATCTCAATTACCCCAGAAACTGAACAATTTCACTCACTGATACCCGTGTTAATAAAATCATTCAATCCCAGAACAATTCGATTGCAAAACACAGTTCATAAAAAAAGGGAAGCGGTGATTACCAGCTGCGTGCTATTTTTGGTGAAAGCAAAGTCGAGTGATCAGTTCGATCTTGCTTCTAAAATCCGAATTAAAGAAACAGGCTGGCCACGAGGAATCCGGCGGCCCGATGACTATTCCCCCCTCTCGCTAAAATACATAAAAAATATAAATCCCTCTCACCTATTTCTCCTATAAAGTTGTCCAGTCCAATTTTTGGGAGTAAATCCAAGTTAATTTCAGTCCAGCGATCCTGCGTCTCACACAAAGATCTTCGGGACTTTGGAAAAAATCTTGAAACTCCTCCGGGCCTCTTCACGTATAAGCGCTCTTTTGGGGAAAAAAGCCCTGAAGCTACTCCAGCAGGACCTTTTATAGACCTCTCCGTCTCCCCCCCTCCCCTTTCTTTCCTCCTGTACTTTCCCTATAGGGTAAGACTGCCCAGTTCTCCCACGCCTATAGAAGGGACTGGCCAGCATTCCCACGCCTATGGAGGGACTGGCCAGCATTCCCACGCTTTGTTTTCTGTGGCCTTTAGCAGCTGTTTCCGCCCTGACCACGCAGTACTTTCCACCAAATGCACAGCTAGTGGTAAAACCTTTCACTTCCCCTTTTCACCTTTGACCTACTTTCTGTTACATGAATTGATCGAATTGACAAATAATATTGCTTAAAGCGGTTACAGAATACATTTTTAGCCAAGCAAAGAAATCAAAAAATAAAAAACACATAATAAAACTTTCATTTGTGCTTCTCCAAACAATTTATGTCACGCCACTATTCTCAGTGACGGGTCCCTTGATCGAATTGACAAATAATATTGCTTAAAGCGGTTACAGAATACATTTTTAGCCAAGCAAAGAAATCAAAAAATAAAAAACACATAATAAAACTTTCATTTGTGCTTCTCCAAACAATTTATGTCACGCCACTATTCTCAGTGACGGGTCCCTTGATCGAATTGACAAATAATATTGCTTAAAGCGGTTACAGAATACATTTTTAGCCAAGCAAAGAAATCAAAAAATAAAAAACACATAATAAAACTTTCATTTGTGCCTCCATGCGTGACTTACACTCTGACACCGTGTTCCTCTTTTCTATTTTAACTGGTCTAGCTTATTCTGGCCCCTCTTTTGGTCTCATGTTTTGGTCTGGCGCCATCTTTTGGACAAATTTGGAATTCCAGCTCTGTCAATTTATCCCTGTGAACAATCCATATTCTACCATTTGGACCATCTCTACCCCCATGTTACATGACAGCTATGATTACAATGCGGCTCGCAAAAAAAATGAGTTTGACACCCCTGCACTAAACAGACAACACAAAGCTCTCTCAGTCAATTTACATAATACATTTGTTACTCATTCAATAGTTTTTTTTCTTTTTACATACCTTGCACGCCTTAACAGCCCATTAGTACCGTATTTTTCAGACTATAAGTCACGTTTTTTTTTTCACAGTATGGGTGTGGGGGCGACTTATACTGAGGAGCGACTTATGTGAATTTTTTCATACATTTCCAAAAATTAAAGAAAAAAAAGTGATCCCGCGATAAACGAACCGCGATGTAGCAAGGGATTACTGTAATTTGGATTTCAACTGACGTCAGTGGCACGGCGGTTGTTTACATAAAGGACAAAGATTCGATCACGGGATGACGAAGGGCCCCACGTACTACCGGCATCATTAGCGGCTTTGTTTGTAAGTGACACGGAGGACGAAGAGTTTGAAGGATTTAATGATTTGGTGTGACACAGAAGGTTTGAAAAACTATTATGGTTTTTACGCACGCCCGGCCGTACTCTACGGAGCTCTCTTTCACCTCCGTAGATGGAAGTCGGGGGCCGGCGCTCGGCCGGGTGGCTTCCTGGGGACGGTGGATGGGGCTCGGACATGGCTTTTACGCACGCCCGGTCTTACTCTACGGAGCTCTCTTTCACCTCCGTGGATGGAAGTCGAGGGCTGGTGCTCGGCCGGGTGGCTGTCCGGGGACGGTGGATGGGGCTCGGACATGGCTTTTACGCACGCCCGGTCCTATTCTATGGAGCTCTCTTCCACCTCCGTGGCTGGAAGTGCCACCTCCGGGGATGGAGGTCGACGCCGCCACACGCCTGGAAGTCGACGCCGGTGCTTGGGTCCTTGTACTTTGTTAACGCTACAATATAGTTATATACTAGATCTGTGGAATAACAACAAGGCTGATGTCAGTGCGCACACGTGGCGTTGTTGACGAAGAACGAGGAATGTCATCTATGGATGTAATGATTTGGAGTGACACAGATGGTTTGATAATATTATTGCTTATATAATAGTTATTTGATATATAATTTATATATCGTTATATGGGCCTGTGGAATATTTTGAAATGCAAGCGCCGTCAGCGGCCCGCACCCATTGTTGACATAAAGGACGATCGATGGATTTAATGAATTGGAGTGACACAGATGGTTTTATAAACGTGTTATTTATGTAATAGATTTTTTGAATAACTCTGACTGTTACGTCAGGCCCGTTCTCAGCTCTTCGTTTGTGTTTATGTCACGTTAGCATACCTATCGTTTAGCCTGTTGTTGCTCGTTCATGTCTGTTGTTGGTGTTGGATTTTGTCGAATAAATATCCCCCCAAATGCGACTTATACTCCGGAGCGGCTTTTTTTTTTTTTTTCACGTTATTGTGCATTTTATGGCTAATGCAACCTATACTCCGGAGCGACTTTTAGTCCGAAAAATACGGTATATATACTTTACCATCATAATTTCTAGATCAATCTGGCCCAGAACAAATACAGACTTGATAGCAACATTATAACTTACAAAGAACTGTTTCTGTTCTAAGATGTTATATGTTATACTTATCCTTCATTATATTTCCATAGCTAACAAATACTCTTTAATTAATTTTTTAAACATGATTTTACTATTTTCTTGTGTTATACTATGTGGTAATTTGTTTCATTGATTCATCGCTCTATAGGTTACTATTCGTTTAATTGCATTTGTTTTCGCTGTTGGTAGTGTAAACTTACCCCTAGTAGCATGTTGAGTTTCATGGCTATGTCTATTGGAACTATAATGTAACTTATTGTATATGATTGATGGCTTTTTTGTTATTAGAATGTTTTTAAAGAAAACCATCAGTGAATAAAGTAATATATTCTTAACCAATAGCCAGCCCAAATGATCGTGCATAACTATTATGTTTGTTCTATAATTGCAATGCAGGGCTGTTCTTGCTGCTCTGTTTTGCACAACTTGTAATTTTTTTATGTTTTCTTGTGATGTGTTAGACCATACCATTGGACAATAATCTAAAACAGACAAAGCCAAAGACTGTACCACTATCCTAGCTAACCTTAATGACATAAAAGCTGCACATCTTCTTACAACAGAAACAGCCCTTCCCATTTTTGATACCATCATATCAATATGTTTAGTCCACAAGAGTTTATTATCTAACACAAGACCAAGTAGTTTGGTTTCTTGTACTTGTTTCACACCTACGTTATTTATTATGAGATTTAGTTCAGGCTGTTATTTTAAGGTATGGGTTGTGCCAAATATTATACAATGTTTTTAAAACATTAAGAACCAACTTGTTTTTACTAATCCACTCCACCACCGATTGTAATTCATACTGTAAGTACATATTTAACTCTGAACATTTAGTTGATGACATCCATACAGTAGAATCATCAGCATACATTGATATTGAGGCTTTGTTTAATACCAGTGGTAAGTCATTTGTAAAGATAGTATACAATAAAGGTCCCTAACAACTCCCTTGAGGCACTCCACAACCGATTTCCCTCTCATCAGAACAACTACCATTGAAATACACTTGTTTTCTGTTTGTTAAGTAACTCTTAAACCATGTTATTGCTGCATGTGAGAAACCATAACATTCCAACTTTTTAATTAATAATTCACGATCAATAATATCAAAAGCTGCTGTGAAATCTAAAAAAGCTGCTCCAACTAATTTCCTTTCTTCTATATTCATCAGCCAATTATCATTGTCATTTGAGTTAGGGCCGTAGCTGTGGAGTACCCTGCCCTATATGCATGTTGATATTCTGTGTTTAAATCATTCAAAGAAAAATAACATTTGATTTGATCACAAACAACAGTTTCCATGATTTTGCTCAAGACAGGCAGCAAACTTATAAGGCGACTATTTGGTCCAGAAAATGACTGTTTTGCTTTCTTTGGCAGTGGTGTTATTTTTGCTCTTTTCCATTCTTGTGGACACAACTTTTTTATTAAGCTTTGATTAATAATATGACAAATAACCGGGGCAATCAAATCTGCCACCATTTTCAGCAGTCTACCGTCTAATCCATCTATACCCGGTGGCTTGTCTTTACAATTTAACAATATTTTTTCTATATAACTAACATTTACAGCATCAAAATTAAATGTACAATTTTTACCTGACATGATTTTTTCCTTTATTAATGAATATTATGATTCATTATCCATTTGTTTAAAGTTGTTTCTTAAATCATTAATTTTTTTAATGAAGTAATTATTCAAATGGTTCGCTATCTCCTTTGGTTTAGTAAGAAAAATACCTTCCGTCTCCAAGAATGAGTAGTTCTTTGACTTCTTCCCATGAGATTGTTGAGTGTACTCCATATTTTCCTGCGGTCATTCTTTTTTATCTATCCTTTCTTCATGATGATTTCTTTATTTTTATTTAATTTGCTCACAAAATTCCTTAATTTATAGTACACTTGCCAGTCTGATTTAATTTTAGATGCATTTGCTGTTAGTTTAGCTTGATTTCGTTCCAACATATATATGTATTCTATTAACTCATTATCAAGCCATGGTGTACTAATACTTCTGACGGTAAACTTCTTTATTGGCGCTTGTTTTTCCACCACTTTCATGAAAACATCATTGAACTTCATCAGTGTTGATTCTGGATTGGTATCCATTAAAACATGTGTCCAGCAGAGGCCACTCACCTCCTCTCTAAATTTAAGCTGATCAAAATTCTTGTATGATCTTTTCATGATTACCTTAGCACCCGGCTTTGGCATTTTAGTTCTAGCAAGAGCCAGTACATTGTGATCACTACAACCAACAGTTACTGATACAACTTTTGAACATAATTCAGCTACATTTGTAAAAATATGATCAATACAACACTTCACTGGTTTCTTTTAGATCAAAAAAAATGTTTTAGGTTCATTACCTGACATGTTTCGGCGGTTTCTTCCGCCTTCATCAGAGTGTCACAGATGTGATAGTGACGCGTCTTTATCAGCTGATGGATGAAGGCGTGGCTCACCTGTCAGATTTTTTATGGAAGATCTGGAACAAAAGGCACTCTTAACAGCGCCGGACACATACAAACCCACGCTATGGAGACGCTACGTCGACGACATTCTGGAAAAAACAAAAACAGGACATACACAACACCTCACAGACCATCTCAACACCATAGACATCACCGGTAACATTAAATTCACCCATGAAGAAGAAACAGACCGATCCATAGCCTTTCTAGACATCAACATATACCACACAGACAACGGAGACATAAAAATAAAAGTACACAGAAAACCCACACACACACCTAAACCTAAAACAATTTGATATAAAAAAAACAGTGCAGTGATTTAAAAAAAAAAAAGGAAAAACAAGATGAACTTAGTACAATTATGATCGATACAAGTTGATGTTTGCGTCCCATCACTTCTCATCGTTATTATAGTTGGTTTATTCACTACCTGTGTGAGTCCACACGCACTTGCCATAGCCTGAAGCTTATTTCTCTTCTTATTTCTGGAAGTTTGTACCGCAATCGGCGGCAACTCTGGAAGTTCGTACCGCAATCGGCGGCATTCGGAAGGCGGGGCTGTGCGCAGCGGCAAGAGCCATCACGCGCCACAGCAGTGTGGGTGGAGCCAGGGACGATCGCGGGTCCGGCGCAGAAGGCTTGGATGTCTGCTGATGTCCGCGGGTCCTGCGACCCTGGGGTGGAGCCTGATGGCGGCCGTGAGTCTGATGACGCCGGAAGGCACTCAAATGGCGGCCGCGGGTCCGGCGTCGCCGGAACAAAGTCCGATGGTGGCCACGGGTCCGGCGTTGCGGCAGCAGAGTCCCAACGCTGCCGCGAAGCCCATGGCGCTGGAACATGCACGGATTGGCGGTCGTGGATTGGGCATGGCAGCAGGATCTGATGGAGGAGGGGGGTGCAAGCGCTGGTCGTTGTAGTGGTCGGATCATTCTGTCACGGATCGGAGTGGAAATGGAGCAGGACGACCAAGTGCAGCTTGGACCAGGGTTTATTCAAGAACGCAAACTAACAGACTCGGCAACTGACATGACTTAACAAAACCTAACAACGAGACTGACCAAAAAGACGTGAAACAAAAAGACAGGGTGACATTACCAATGACAGAGACCAAAAATACATCATGACATGAATACACAACAATGATCCGACCGGGAGTGAGGGGCAGACAGGACTTATATACACGACAGGTCACAAGAGGCAGGTGGGAATAATCAAACTCATCATGGGCACACAGGAAGGGAGGGGCGAGCACACAGACAGAAACCAAGACAACCGACACAGTGGAACAGCTGGGGCTAAGGCGTGACAAAAAGTGCCCCCTTGCAATGTCGTTTTTATTTGTTTTTAACTCTAAGTGATTCAAATCTTTGACTTATTCTTACATGTAACCACCTTGTATAGTCTAATGTCCTAATCGATCAATAATGCCTCCTAAATGTAACATCTGCAATCACAATTTAATTTTATCCAATTCTACAATGTATGTTCTCTCTTACTCTCACATTTTATATGAGGGCTGGGCACTCTCCTCGTTGGACCAGTTTCTGCCCACAACCCTCAGATTATTCTATAATTTCAAATTTTTATATTTAACAATGCTAATCTGATAAACCATTTTCTAGCACACCGTTTTCATGCACAATTTTAGCCCAATTCCATCATTTATAATGAACTGATACACAAAGACAAACATAGATAACACACGGGCCCATAACATAGACATGACCATTTTCCCAGCTGATGACAAGGGGGGGGGGGGACAGTTGACGTGCGGAGAGCCTCGTTACCACCACGTACAATGCAACACCCCACCTCTGTACAAAATATGCATTTGTGCCCACCTGACCGTTTGGTCCAAACTTTTGAGCCGCACCCTTTTGAAAACAAAAATGGTTAGTTTAACCCCACCGCACAATGGGATACAACCTTCATGCTAGTTATATGTATACATTCATTATCAAATTCTTGTTAAGCCATTTTTCTGACTCCAACTCACATGCAAAATAAAAAGAAATCAACAATTTTATACAAATCAACTTATTGTTCTTCATGAACCACAAATCATCACTTCCACCCCATGAACAGCAGCACCACAACTAATCACTCACTTCCCCAGCTGTGTCGCTGTCCCATCTGACAGCCAAGTCCCTAAGCGTCTACTACTGAGGCCACTCCGGCATCCGTCCTGCTATATCATCGACGCCTTCACCAGTTTTTTTTTTTTTTTTTTTTTTTTTTTACAAGTCCCCGACTCGTATCGGTGGCCTGGCCGATCCAATTGACCCTGACCTTAGGCAACCGTACAAAGTCCCTAAGCGTCTACTACTGAGGCCACTCCAGCATCCGTCCTGCTATATCAGCGACGCCTTCACCTGTTTTTTTTTTTTTTTTTTTTCACGAGTCCTCGACTCGTATCGGTGGCCTGGCCGATCCAATCGACCCTGACCTTAGGCGACAGCGCGCACAGTCCCCAAGCGTCTACTATTGAGGCCACTCTGGTGCCCATATGCTAGCCATTGGCATCCCACAAGTTCCCTACGGTGTGAGCGCCCTTCGTTGATCAGACGAAGTCCTCACCACCTTTCTCTTTCTTTCTTTTTCCACAAATCACTTTTACCAAGATCCACACAAGCCTAAATATCTATACAACAACCCTTCCTGAACACAGAGCTGAAATTATTAATTTTGTATTCCGCTTTCACTCCACAACACTGCTGAACTGGGAGAGAGAAAAAGAGTCCCCCTTACCTTTTGTGGTGATCAGACTGCAATATTGTTGAGCAAGAGCGGAGAAGGAAGAATCCTTTCTTGGAGCATGCACTCTTCCCTCTGTAGAAATCACTTCGGATGGTCACCATTTCTTGGATTTTGTCCACAATTTAGGGAGCGCGCCATCTGCGCCTCACGGCAAAAGCCATTGCCAATCACCTGTTATCCAATTTACTCACTGCGTGCTCGTTTGATTTCTTCAGATTTAGAAAAATGCTAAGACACTGAAGCAGAAATTAGACTTACACAGGTTGGTTGAGTTCAATCACAATTCTTGTTCAGAAAGCTCTGTTTTCAGGAGAGTACAATACAGCGCTGGGGCTTTTTGGCGACAATGCTTAAGAGCAGAAAGTCTCCGTTCAAAAACAGGCCACGTTCAAGGTTCTTTGGTCACCTTATATTCAGTTGCACATGCCAGTGTGGGCCGTGTTTGATGGGTGATGAGTCTTTGGGGCGGAGCAAGTTCGCAGGAGAGTCTAATTCCATGGGAGTGGGTGCTGGTTCGGTGAGAGCTGGTTCCTTGGGGTTGGGTGCTGATTATGGGCGATTCGATGTGTGTGGGCTGCTGTTTCCGTTTCCGTCTTTCAGCCACGACGATCATCTTTGGCTGGGCTGTCTCCCTCTGGCACCTGCTGGTTTTATCTCCAAGTGACCTTCCTGTAAACATTCTCCTCCATTCTTGCACATACACTGTTCCACCTCATCCATTCATCATTCTTTCAATTTTGTTATTTTGTACGGAATTATGTGAGCTTTTGGCTGTGACATCATCTACGTATTTATTAATGTTCCCTGACTATGCAAAGTTTGTACTCACCACTTACCATGTTTTTGTTTGTTCTTTTGATCTCCATGTACTTGCTTACGTCATCATATTCTTAGTTTAATCATGCTTTTAACCATATATTTTCTTTGTTAGGAAAAATATTTCCCTCTGTCCAGAACGTTCAGTAGTAATCGAAAACTGGCGTCTAGCATTAGTCAAAACATAAGATACAATCAAGTACTGAACATTTTTAGATGACTTTGGCAGTGTCTGTGATTTAGAAAATCATCAGGCATGCATTAAACAGTTCCTTAAGGGTCATTAAGCTATTCAGGCAATACATCAAAAAACATTTGTTATTTCAAACATTCTCCTCCAATCTTGGACATAGACTATCGTACCTCATTCTTCCAATTGTCATCTTGTGCGAATTTATGTTAGCTTTTGGCTGTGACATCATTAATCTATTGCTCTTACCTGACTATGTAAAGTTTGTGCTTTTGATACTTCATGTCTTTGCTTACGTCATTATATTCTTAGTTTAATCATGTTTCCAACCGTATCTTTTCTTTGTTAGGCCAAAATATTTCCCTCTGTGCAGAACGTTCAGTAGTAATCAAAAACTGGCGTCTAGCATTAGTCAAAACACAAGATACAATCAAGTACTGAACGGTCAAGACGACTCTGGCTGTGTCCATGATTCAGAGAAAAAACATCAGGCATGCATTCCACAGTTCCTTAAGTGTCATTAAGCTATTTAGGCAATATATCAAAAGTCATTTGTTATTTCAAAGTCCTCAGAAATATATATATCAGATCATAAAGTTATAAAAACCTTTCTCATCACCACTTATCAAAAATGTCTAGTTATGTCTTCTTTATTGATTTGGTGTGTAGGTATAATTATATGCTTAAAATGTTTCTTTTATTTATTTAATATGTGAATATACTTGTCTGCTTATGTACTTTATTCAATGAGGTTTGAGCATATCTGTTTTTGTAGCTAGGCAGGACTTTTTGTATTTCGACCCCATTCCTTCAACAGTTAAATTCCGCTAACTTAAAGGTTAGTTAAATTCCACGGGAGGGCGGACTCCTCTGTTTCTCTAATAAAAGTACAGGTAATTGAGAGCAGTTAAATTCCGCAGGGGCGTTGTGGAGCCCCCTAACTTACAAGTTAGTTAAATTCCGCAGGAGGGCGGACTCCTCTGCTTGCCTGAAAGTTGACTAAAAGTGTGTGTTGTGTGCATGTGTATGGTTTGATTGAGAGTGATCAAATTAGAGCTCTCCTCTATATAAAAACACAGGATTGTAAACAGTGGCTTTGTGTGGACGCAGAGGCAAAAACTCTCCGCTCCCCCTGGGGAGGTGAAAGGAGACTTACCACACATCGAACATTTAACCACTGTCCTGTGAATAAAGTTGGCTTTTAGGACACTGTAGGTGCCATTCGAATTGCCAACTCCGAAATTTAGAAAAATAAACCATGGGAAAATCAAATAGTAAGCAAAATTCCCTACCCCGACATGAATTAAAATGCAAGGATTGGAAATTAATGGAGTGGGTCAACCCTGAAAATGTAAAATATCTTGACAAATGGATAACCGATTACAACTTTGATGGTCAGTTGAGCTCAAATTCGTTGAATAACCTCAAACAATCAATTAATGCCAAATGTGGCGCAAGCGCAAATAAAGAGAACAAAGACGGGTATCATTTAATAGTAAAATGGGAATTGGAAGCTGAGAAAAGAAAATGTGGACAAATAAGAGAAAAATTGAAAGATAAGGGAAGAGAAGAAAAAGCTAAAAAGAACTTGTTGTTGCATAGGCAGGCAGATGATGAAACAACATCAGGACGGTCTCGCTTGAGAGCCGTGGCTGAGAGTGTGAAGAAGGAAGTTGAGGATGATGATCAAATTACAAGGAACGATGTTGTGGCACGCCAAAGCGAACCATCCTTTCCGGCTTTGTACCCCAAATTGCCAAGCACAGACGATCCTCCAAAATATTGTGATTCTGCTCATGGCATGATGACGCGGAGCCATGTGAAGTTAGAGACTTCCGCTCACTCGGCCCCCGCGGCAAGCTGCAGCTCAAGCAAAATAGGAGCAGCAGTAGCTGACGCCTACCCAATGATTCAATTGGCAAATCCTCATGATGATGGAGGACCCACAATTTTAGTATATAGAACATGGACACAAGCTGATGTAAAATCAGCAACAGAGGGAATAGCATTGCCTTCTGAAGACATTGAGCAATACTGCACTGACATGATACAACTCATTGCTTCCTATAATTTGAGAGGTGATGAGGTGCAGCAGGTTTTTATGGCAACCTTAACAAAAGAGTGGGCTAGCGTTAAGGGCGACTGGAATCCTTTTGATCTCCATGGCCGCCCTTTGGAATATAATGGGTTGCCATTGCAAACTCAAATTGACCAACTATTGGGTAGGATAAGAATAAAATTTCAACGTAGAGCAAATTATACAGATATTGGCCGAACCAAACAAAAAAAAGATGAGCTGTTTGAAGATTTTAGACACAGACTGGAAAAGGTGTTTTAAAGCCAATAGCGGCTTGGAGCCTGGAACTGATGTCTATAACCAACAGCTCAAAAATGCTCTACATGCAAATTCACGACCAGCCATCCAGAGCTGGGTTGCTAAACATATGATCACTTTCCCAACATCTACATTGCAGCAGTTTATTGATCATGCTATACACGCTGAGAAAGTTGTCAATTTGAAAAAAGGAGAAGAAAAATGGAAAATGGGCATCATCTTTCTTGTTAAAGATGGTTCGTCTGACGTGTTCTATCAAAATAGAAACTTCGAACCACGCCAGGTGGGCGTGGTTTTAGGGCGGGCGCGGTCGCGGAGGCTTCCGTGGCAAAGGCAGAGGAGGGTGTAATCGTGGTTCTTTTGATTATGAGCCAAAAAGCCAGCCTGCCCCAGGTCAGTCTAAACAATATGGCAACCAACCTCCTATTTGTTGGTCATGTGGCAAAGAAGGCCATATAGCAAAAAACTGTCCGAATTACCGTAAGGGTCAGGTTAATCCTCCCTTATGACTAACCGGCGGTCAACAAAACATTGAAAAAACTGTCCTGACAACAGCTCCCCCTCTTGATGTGGATTTGAACATTCAGGACTTATTGATGAACAATGTAGAGAAACCTGTGATAACTCTGATGGTGAATGGGACTCCCATAACCTTTCTGTGCGACTCGAGTGCGTGAGTGACTACATGTCGCGACATACTTGCAGATGTGCAGGAAGATGGGAAGACCTTCTGGGTCAGAGCAGCAAATGGGATGACAACCCCAGTTCCCCAGTCTCGACCAGTTTGGATACGGGACCCAGAAGGGGGAAGTTGTTGCATTCCCAATTTGCTGATGCCCAAATGCCCTATTAATTTGCTAGGAGGAGATGCTCTCACTGCCCGTGGTCTTTCCCTCGTGTCCCTTAATGACAACATCATTGTCAAAAGGCGACATAAATTACAGGTTTTTGGTCAATTTCATTGTTACTATTTTTATTCTTTGGATTTGACTGATGCAGAAGTAAGGCATTTTGGATAACCTCTTCTGGCTCAAGCGGGCACCCTTTTGCGTTGTCCCGAACAGGCGATGGATCCGGCAAAACTGCACATAACCATGTGGCATAAAGACATGCCTGGTCCTGATCACAACTACCAAAACATGCTTGAGGCTGTTACACCTGCCTCCTTGAGGACGTCTTTCCTCCTGCATGATGGTGAGAGCCGTGCCTGTGTAGTCAAAGAGCCGATTTCCTCTGCAATTCAGAAATTGTACGTCTCACACTCCGCTCCACATCTCCTTGTTTCGGCCTTTCACTGCCACGTGGCAAAGCTTTGGATTTATGGCTGGAGATGCGTTGGCGGCTTCTGATTGGACTCAAGTCGGTCCTGACTCCTTTTACAGTCCTTCTACCAAACTTTTTAAACAAAACATGAACCAGGTCCTGTCATTTGTTAGTGGAGTTCACGGTGACTCCTGCTCTGAGAAAGCTCCCTCATTCTGAGATTTTGTAGTGTCGCCAGATGACGAGCAGATCCTCGCTGAGATCCCAAGTGTCCCAAGTAATATCAAGATGGCGGCGCGTGCACACGCAGCGGCCACTCTCTGTCCCGTCAGTACGGTGATTTGTTCGTCTAATGAGTGTTCGTCCGACAGTCTTGTGTGTTCGTCTCGTCGTGCTTTATCGTGCTACAAGTACAGCAGGCAGGTTCTGCTTGACATCGGCAGAAGTGGGTTTTGCGGCGTTCTGGACTTTGAAGCGTCGACATTAAAGGCGCTCGGACCGCTACGTCCTGAAACGTCGCCGACCTCACCCGCTATTCCTCCCCCGGTTGGGAGCCGTCGGAAACGGTGTGCGAGGAGGCAGAAGAGGGGCAAGCGCGGAGGCGTTCGGGCCAGGCTGGCGGCCAACCCAGCGCGCCCGGCGGTGCCCTCCATTCTTCTGGCGAATGTTCGATCGCTGGACAACAAAATTGATTACTTTCGCCTGCTGAGGTCTACGAACCGGACGGTGCGGAACTGCTGTGTGCTCGTGTTCACCGAGACCTGGTTGAGTGACAACATTCCGGACTCTGCCGTGCATCTGGAGCGGCTAGCGTGCTATCGGGCGGACCGTGCCATTGTACGAGGGGGAAAGTCGCGAGGAGGTGGAATATGCGTCTACATCCGAGAAGAATGGTGCCGGGACTCTGTGGTGGTATGTAAGCACTGCTCGCCGCTTGTGGAGTTTGTGATCATTAAGTGCCGTCCTTTTTATCTGCCGAGGGAATTTACCGCGATTCTGCTAGTCGCGGTATACATCCCGTCGCGGCGCTTGGTGAACTGTACCAGGCTGTCAGTGAACAGCAAACAGCGCACCCTGACGGTTTCACCATCTTCGCTGGAGACTTCAATCATGCCAACCTGAAGTCTGTTTTCCCGAGGCTTCACCAGCATGTTCCTTTTCCGACACGTGGAGACAGCTTCCTGGACATAGTCTACTCGGCGCAAAAGGGAGCTTTCAAAGCCACCCCCCTCCCCCATCTGGGGCTTTCTGACCATCTCACCGTTTTGCTTTTGCCCGCATACAGACAATTGGTAAAGGCATCCAGGCCGGTTCGGAGGCGGGTTCGAGTGTGGCCTGAGGGTGCCTCCGATGCACTTCGTGACTGCTTCGACACCACTGACTGGGGCTTGTTTAAGCAGGCAGCCACCTACAACGATTGGACGGACATAGAGGAGTATACTGACTCTGTTACCTCTTACATCACGAAGTGCATCGATGATGTGACTTGCTCGAAATCCGTCGTCACTCGCGCGAACTGGAAGCCGTGGCTGACGCGGGCTGTCCTCAGACTGTTGAGGGCCAGGGACAAGGCTTTCAGAGCGGGGGATGAGGCTGGCTTGAGGACAGCGAGGGCCGACCTGTCCCGAGGCATCAAAGAAGCGAAGAAGGCGTTCTCGTGCAAGGTCTCCACCCACTTCAAGGACAGCAAGGACGCACGTAGCCTTTGGCGGGGCATTCAGACCATCACGGACTACAAGCCCGCGCCGAGGAGCTGTGAGGGCGACGTCCGTCTGCTGAACGATCTGAACCGCTTCTTTACTCGCTTCGACGCTCAGAACAGCACTTGCCCGCTGAAGACCACTCCCCCCCACACGACCAGCCCCTGCGCCTCTCTGCCGACGGTGTGAGGAGGGCGCTTGCTGCTATTGACACCCGTAAGGCGGCGGGCCCTGACAACATCCCGGGTCGAGCGCTGAAGGACTGCGCTGGAGAGCTGTCGGGTGTCTTCACGGACATCTTTAACGTTTCCCTGCAGCAGGCCATCGTCCCCTCGTGTTTCAAGGCTGCCACCATCGTTCCTGTGCCGAAGAAACCTGCACCGTCCTGCTTCAATGACTACCGCCCTGTGGCACTGACGCCCATCATCATGAAGTGCTTTGAGCGGCTGGTCATGGAGCACATCAAGTCCGTTCTCCCCCCCACCATTGACCCTTTCCAGTTTGCGTACCGTGCCAAGCGGTCCTCTGAGGATGCCATCTGCTCTGCCCTCCACTCGGCCCTCACCCACCTGGAGAGAAAGGACTCATATGTGAGGTTGCTGTTTGTGGACTTCAGCTCTGCCTTCAACACCATTGTGCCGCAGCGACTCATCTGCAAACTCGACGAGCTGGGCCTCAGTACCTCCCTCTGCAACTGGCTACTGGACTTCCTCTGTCAGAGGCCTCAGGTGGTGCGTGTTGGCGACAAAATCTCCGCCAGCATCACACTGAGCACGGGGGCCCCCCAGGGCTGCGTGCTCAGTCCATTGCTCTTCACCCTGCTGACGCATGACTGCACTGCGACCTACAGTGACAACCGCATAGTGAAGTTTGCTGACGACACGACTCTGGTGGGTCTCATCACGAAGGGCGACGAGACTCGGTACAGGTCGGAAGTTGACCTTCTGACCACGTGGTGCAGGGACAACAACCTCCTGCTGAACGTCAATGAGACCAAGGAAATCATTGTTGACTTCCGGAAGGGTCACACAACACACCTGCCGCTGATCATCGACGGTGCTGTGGTGGAGAGGGTGAGCTGCACCAAGTTCCTGGGGGTGCACATCAGTGAGGACCTCTCCTGGTCCCCAAACACCTCGTCACTGGCAAAGAAAGCTCAGCGCCGCCTGTACTTCCTGCGGAAGCTCAGGCGTGCATGTGCTCCTCAGGCAGTCCTGTCTACATTCTACCGTGGCACCATTGAGAGCGTCCTCACCAGTTGCATCGCTGTCTGGGGTGGTAACTGCACTGAACAGAACCTGAAGGCCCTGCAGCGCATAGTGATTACGGCTGGTAAGATTATTGGTGCCTCGCTCCCCTCCCTGAAGGACATTTACACCTCCCATCTCGCCCGCAAGGCAACCTCGATTGCCAGAGATGTGAGTCACCCGGCTCACTCTTTGTTTGACCTTCTGCCCTCTGGGAAGAGGTACAGGAGCCTGCGCTCCCGCACCACCAGACTCGCCAACAGCTTCTTTCTCCAGGCTGTTAGGGCCCTGAACTCGCTACCCCCTTCTGCGTAGCTTGCGGCACCGTTGCGCTATTTTCGGGAATGTCTGCTGTACGCGCACTTGCTCCTTTTTTTTCTGCTCCTCTTATTTATTTATTTATTGTTGTGTTATTTATTCATTATTTATTCAGCACGTTTTTGTTATACTTGTTTACTTGTTTGTCTGTTGTGAGCCATGTCTTGTCACCGTGGGATAGGGGGGAACGAAATTTCGGTTTCTTTGTCTGTCTTTGGCATGTGGAGAAATTGACAATAAAGCTGACTTTGACTTTGAAAAAAAAAGTGATCTTTGGTCTGCAGGTCCTTCTGACGTAGGTCTTGTGAAGGGAGCACTTCCTGTTGTCATAAGACCTAAAATCGAATACCGCCCTTGCGTGAGACAGTACCCATTAAAACCAGACGCTTTACAGGGCATCGCACCTGTCATTTCAGTTCTATTAAAAGCAGGTGTCATCATTCCATGCCCTGATTCTCTCTGTAATACTCCAATTTTCCCTGTAAAGAAGGCACCTACTTCTGTACGGTGGAGGTTGGTACAAGATTTGCAAGCTGTAAACAATGCTGTCATTCAGAGAGCACCTTGTGTCCCTGACCCGCATACCTTGTTGAATTCATTAACACTTGATGCCCAAAAAAAATTCTCTGTCCCTATTGCTGAAGAAAGTCAGTTTTGGTTTGCATTTACATACGCTGGCTTGAGGTACACCTTTACCAGGTTACCCCAAGGGTATTGTGAAAGCCCGACAATTTACTCACAGGTAATGGCAGCCAGCATGGCGAAATTTGTCCCACCAATGGGGAGTCAAATTTTGCTCTATGTTGATGACATTTTGATAGCATCCCCTGATTGTGCTTCCTGTCAGACAGACACACTTGATGTGTTGCGCCATTTGGCAGATGAAGGCCACAAGGTCAGCAAGAGCAAACTCCAGCTGTGGTCCACTGAAATTAAATATTTGGGCCACAACCTGAGTTCTCAAGGTCGCACTATAGTTGAAAGTAGGAAAACCTCCATTTTGCAAGCTCCTAAACCACTCACAAAAACACAAATTATGTCTTTTCTGGGACTCGCAGGTTATTGTAGAAGCTGGATACCTGATTATGCGCAAATTGTTGCCCCTCTGTCCAAATTGATGTATGAAGAAAACATCTCAATGTCCACTTTGTTAAAATGGACTTCCGAAGCAGAGTATGTTTTTGTGCTAATCAAACAAGCTCTGGTCTCCAGCTCCACTCTGGCCCTACCCAACTATGACAAAGCGTTTGTTCGGACTGTTGACTGCAAATATGCTCCAATCGCATGGTTCAAAGCTTCGACCTGTCGCTTTCTATTCTTCTAAGTTGGATAGTGTTGCTTGTGCTCTCCCACCATGCGTGAGGGCCGTGGTGGCGGCCTCCATGGCTGTGGAGAGTGGTGCTGGTGTTGTGCTGTTTCATCCTTTGACGCTGAAGGTTCCCCATGCGGTCTCAGCTCTTTTGCTACAAACAAATATGACCTTTTTGTCGCCTGCACGGCATCTGTCCTGCATGGCTACTTTACTGTCTCAGCTGCATTTGACCGTTGAAAGGTGCACGACACTTAATCCTGCCACTCTTATTCCCCTTCCTGACGATGGCGAATTCCATGATTGTGTCGATGCTGCTCAACAAATTGCAAAGGCTCGACACGATCTGAAAGATACACACTTGCCTGATGGTCACGTGGTGTTTGTTGATGGGTCTTCAAAGAAAAGTGAACTTGGTGTGACCCTTTCTGGGTATGCCGTTGTCACTGCTAATGAGGTTTTGAAGGCTGTCCAACTGCCATCCCATATGTCGGCACAGGCCGCCAAACTCATTGCTCTCACTGAGGCCTGCAAAATGTTTGCGAACAAATCTGTCACTATTTGGACTGATAGCCAGTATGCCTTTGCTACAGTGCATGTTTTTGCTCAACAATGGAGCAACGGTGGCATGATAACTTCTACGGGCAAGCCCGTCACCCACTCCACATTACTCCCTCAACTTTTGGACGCTGTCCAATTGCCCTTTAGGGTGGCGGTTTGCAAATGTGCTGCTCACACTAAAAACACTAATCCTGTTTCTTTTGGAAATGCCTTCGCTGATAAATCTGCCAAAGCTGCTACAGAAGGCCTGCTCCATGTCCTCTCGTCTTCCACTGATCATAATTCGATGTCACACATCTCCCCGGATGTGCTGCTCGATATGCAATCTCAGAGCCCCTCCCAGGAACGATCCTCTTGGGAAAGGCGGGGCGCCATAAAAAACTTCGATGGCCTTTTGTGTGACCTCTGGACAAGCCTGTTTTGCCTCGAAACTTGTTTAAGTGGGCTGCTATTTCGAGTCATGGGGTTACCCATGTCTCGACGGGGGGAATGGTTAAGCAAATTGAAACTATTTATACAGCATACGGATTTGCAGGTTTTTCGCAACAATTTTGTAGAGCATGTTTGATCTGTGCTAAACATAATCCTCAAGGTAACTTAAGACCTAAGAGAGGGAAGTTCCCGATTCCATTGTACCCGTTTCAGACAATAAATATGGATTATATCCAAATAATAATAAAAGTGAAGGAAAAGAATATTGTCTGGTCATAATAGATGTGTTTTCTAAATGAGTAGAAATATTTCCTACTAAACATGCTGATGCACTCACAGTGGCAAAAGCCTTATGCAAAGATATCATTCCAAGATATGGTATCCCAGAAAAAAATTATAGTGACAAAGGTCAACATTTTGTTAATCAGGTGGTACAAAACATTGGGAGAATGTTCCACATAAATCTAAAACACCATTGTTCCTACCACCCAGCATCAGCTGGCCTCATTGAGAGATTTAACGGGACTATAAAAAAATAGGCTAAAGTATGGAAGAAACCAAACGGCCATGGACTCAATGTCTAGACTTGGTCAAAATGTACATCAACGTAACAAGTACAATGGGGCTAACTCCCTATGAAATCATCTTTGGAAGACCTTATAGGCTTCCTCAATTTAAAAACACATGGGACATCCCTGAAGAAGCCACATTAGCTGATTACATGAGAAAAATGCTGGAACGTCAAAAGAACCAAATCAGTAACACTGATGATGAACCCATCTCTCCGCAGGAAGACCCCAAAGTGGTACCGGGAGACTGGGTCTTGATCAAGAGTATCAAGAAGAAGAATTGGCATTCACCCAAGTGGGAAGGTCCTTTTTTGGTATTGCTCACAATGCCTAATGCTTTAAAAATAGCTGAACACAACACGTGGATTCATTTATCTCATTGTAAAAAGGTGATCTCCACAGACCCAATTTAAGTAAGGAAGGTGAGCAAAGCCTGGTAATAGTGCCTGATCCTGGTGTCAAGATCCAGGGTTGACACGAAAGCTAGCAGAAGATCTTCCAAGACACCGACCTAAAGCTCAGGACGTTGACTCTGGGGAGATCTAAAAATAAAAAAAAACGTTAAAATGTTCTCTAGCTTACTAAAAAGCTGTGAGAAACTGCTGGCCTCCACAAAGTCAACTATAAGCCTTTATGTAACTTGTCTGATTTGTCTTGCCTCAATAGTATTGGTCGTGTACGTTCTGGCTACTGTTAACTTTGAACTAGTTGAATCAAGGAAAGAAACTGCTAGACATAAGCGTGACACCCAAACCCCTTTTGATCATGTTGTGTGCACACCAACTGTCATCCATGCTCCAACTTGCGTGCCGTGGCTTTTGTCTTGGACTTACAATAACTCATTAAGGTTCACGGTGGCTCCGAACACATCTTCCACTATTACCTTACCTATGAAAAGTTTGAAGGGTTTTCAAAATGGCCACCCCACTACTGGGGACAAATGGCTCGGATATTGGTGGTATTTAACTGGTCACCCGGTCAGCACTGACTGGAGTACCCTTGTCACCACACAAACGTCAGACTATTGGCCCTCCGGTTCCAGTGAAGAGGCTGTGTTTTTTGCTAAGCGAGTAACTTTGAAAAACCAGGGCACAAGCCTACTTTTAACCTTTGCACTCCCAGATGGCCAAATTCGGCCTCCAAACGCCACTTTGTTTAACACTTCCTGTTGGGGTTTTCAGTTGTGGGCTTGGTTTTCTGGGATTGATCCTCATTTCCCTGTCGTAATCTGCATTAACAAAACCATGTCGATCGCCGACCGTCCAGGTATGAATAATTATACCCTAAAAGCCAGAGCAAAAATCACGAGTGTGCTCCTCACTGATATAGATTAGATTATTAGATTAGATTAGATTAGATTAGATTAGATTAGATTAGATTAGATTAGATATAGACTATTTTGTAGCCTCCACAGGTATAAGTGGTCAAACTAACAACCGGCTCCTTATGGCTGAGTAAGCTGCAAAGATGGCTAACACCAGTTGCATTGCATGTATGGGACCACAACCTCTTCTGAAAATCATACCTGCAAATGTCGTTCCAAAATGTGCTGTTGTTTTAATGCTGAACTCGTCCATACCACCTACTCATGACTGCTTTATATGGGATAGGATTTATCCTGTTTGTTCCATGACAAAAAATAAACCGCTTTTTTCTTCTAAAGTTGCTAAGGGTAATTTCACGTGCATTAAATTACCTGGTACCGGTGTGAAGCTAGGTGCTCTAGCCGCGCCGTGGTGTGTTTCTTTGACAAACGTCACTGCCCCTTTTTTGCCCATTGCTCGTAGTGACATTTGGTTTTGGTGTAATAGTAACAAACTTTATGATAGGTTGCCTTTAAATAGCTCTGGTGTTTGCGCTTTGGTAACCCTTTTGCTTCCTGTTCAATTGATTCCCATGACTCCTTATGATCTGTGACTTTTTGTTAAGTCCATAGTGCCCAAATTCTGGTTGAGAACAAAGCAAAGCGCCGATTGGCTGGGCTCAGGAGATCCAACTTACATTGATGCCATTGGTGTTCCTAGAGGAGTACCGGATGAGTATAAGCTGGTGAACCAGGTAGCAGCTGGTTTTGAATCCACCCTGTGTTGGTGGTGTACTCTTAACAAAAATGTCGACAGGATCAACTACATCCATTACAATGTGCAGAAGCTTGGAAATTGGACTGAGGCGGGTTTTAAAGCGGTCCACTCCCAACTGGCCACTTCCCTCATGGCTTTCCAGAACCGGATGGCCCTTGACATGCTACTCTCAAAAGAGGGCGGTGTCTGCGCCATGTTTGGTGAGCAATGCTGCACATTCATTCCAAATAATACTGCAGCTGATGGAAGCCTGTCCCAGGCTCTTGAGGGCCTGAGGACCTTGAATGGGAAGATGAAGGAACACAGTGGGGTGAACACGGAGGTTTGGAACAACTGGTTGAATGTGTTCGGAAAGTACCGCAGTCTGGTTTCCTCGGTCCTGGTCTCCATTGCCGTTTTTGCTGCTGTTTTAACCTTGTGTGGATGTTGTTGCATTCCATGTCTCCGATCTTTAATTAACAGGTTAATTACAACTGCTATCTCTCCAGCAGCTGAGACTTTTCCGTTGCTCCAGAGGGATGACTTTTTGACTGACGACAATTGTCACTCTAGCGATGACTCCGTCAGCGAAGCTTCTCCTGCTACTGTGGTAAACCTGTCCGGTTTGTTTCCCATGTCTGACATTGATGATTAAGATTCTATCTCCTTCCGAGTGTAACTTTGTTCTTGTGAAATGTGATCCCACGGCTGAAAAACTTTTTGAAATGGCCGTTTAGGTGATAAGATAGTCCGAGAACTTATGATAAACAGGTGGGAATTGTTAGAAAAATGTATATATATGTTATCATGCGTTCTCTAATCAATGCTTACTGCAATATTACTGCAATATATGCTTGCTGTTCGGCTTTGCTGTTTTTATGTTGTGCTACAGAAAGGTTACGGCCGGGTCACGAGAGAGGTGACGGCTGGGTCAGGCAGGACACAGCTACCAGCTTGCAACTCTGCAATAAGAGAACGTCTACCGAGACAATTCGTAGAAACAACATGCCTGACCACAGTTTTACACTTTCAGATGGAGCAGCAAGAAAACGTCAAGTTTCCTGTTTTTATCATACAGATATTTAGTGTAGTGAGATTGTAAGCTATCTGCACTGCACTCCGCGCGAACATTTGAATCAATATTCTTGTCTCATTGTGATTTCTGTCTTTTCTCTTTACTTTATAGTACACATGTCAGTAAAATAAATCTGACAGCTGTACTTCCTGAGATGCATGAGTGACTGAACCCTATGTTAGAGATTTGCTCACTCCAACTTATTTTGCAAGAACCACACGGGAGACAGGCAAGTTCTTTTAGACACCTGCAGGTGGAGAGTTCACTCGCTCTAGAATGAAGTCTGAAAGTCATCTCCCTGCAAGGGCATATTTATTAGGAGGAACAGAGTGGGGGTGAGAGTGGACAGGTTTGGTGAACCCCCGGCCTCTGATAAGATCAGAGCAGGGGGTGTTTTACACTGTTGTGGGAAACAGAACAACTTTGATTGCTTCCCCTGCAGCTGGTCAATCAAGCAGAGGAAGCAACCACTTCATCTTACTCTGCATTGTGAGGGCAAGACAAGATTGATTTAATCATTATAGTCTACATTCCAACATAATCCTACGATAAAGATAACCTGGAAAACCCTAACACCCTACTCTTCCATAAGTGGGTCAAAAATGACCCATATTAGAATGAATGCGTTTAATACCATTTTTTTGCCATTTTGCTTAAGAATATTCATCTATATAACATTTAGTATTATATTTACATTATTTACACAATAATTATTTAATGTTTGAAGTATATTTTTCACTTTTTAACATTTTTGAAAAAGAAAAATTACATGGAACAACAATAGAAAAACTGAACTGTGAACTGCGAACTGTGTGTGTGTGTTTTGCCTCATTTTCTCATCACTGCCTGCAGCTCAGGCAAACTGCCATCTTCTGGCTGTGATCATTGCACACAGGTACACACCTATTACCTTGTGGTCTTTTCTGCTTGGGCAGATCTGACACCTCTTCCTCTTTGGTTGGCCCAGGCTGCTACTTCCCTGGGGCTGGTTGTGGGTTTTGTCACCCCACACCTTTCCATTGTTTCTATAATCGGGGTTTGTAGCTGGGTGCAGCGTTCCAGCCGACTCCTCATGTGTGGTGTGACAAGCTCCTTTGACAGCTCTTTAAGGAACAGCCGTCGTGCATTGAAATCTTGGGTGTTGAGCTGTGAAAAAGGTGTAGGGATTCAGGTGGCCACCTCTGTGTTTGGCGCTTGCAGGTGTATGTGCCAACCATCTGGTCAGAGGTGTCGACACCTCCTTTCGTCTTATTGTAAAATGGGATCACTTCTGTTTTTTTCTTCGCGCTAGTTTCATCCACTACTTTGTCGTGGTGCATCGTGCTCAGGAGCACAACAGCTTTTCCTTTCTTCCTGACATACGTAGCTGACCATGGTAAGGTTGGCATTGAATCCAAACTCTGTGCTGTGAACCTCCCTGGACTTGGAAGGCTTCATCAGAGGAGGGATATCTGGCTTGTTCTGGCATAGAGTCCCCACAATGGTGAGATCCTTATCCAAGAGATGCTGCGCAAGAGGCACACTGGTGAAGAAGTTGTCCATTGTTATGTTTCGACCTGTGTGTCTAAATTGACTACACAATTGCTGGACAATGGTTTCACCCAGATTTTTCTGAACTTCTTCTCCTGGTTGTCTCCCCGTGTAAACTATGCCATCTATTGCATAGGGCAGGGGTCTGCAACCTTTATTATCACATGAGCCATTTTGACCCCTCGTCTGCCAAAAAAATATTGTAGGGAGCCGAACAAAATAACGGAACTTGTAAACTTTTAAAAGTTCTCATCTTTGTTTTTATTTGAGCTGTTATAACCACTGAATACAACAAAAATAGCCCACTTTAAAATAGAACTTTTAGCTGAGCTTTAAAAATAAACATAAAATTAGGACTGTCCTTGACATGTCCATGTCAGCGCTCTCTTGTCCTCTTCGGGTTTTTTGCTCAGCCAGCAATAAACTGAAGCACCTGAACACACAGAAAAAATCTACATCAGCTCAGAGTCTGATTTTTTTTTTTCCAGGAAAAGTAATAGCTTATTAAATTATATTTAATTCTTACCTGTTTAATGTGACTTCTGTATCTGAACTTCGCTGCAGATCTTCCCTATGTCAGGGCTGGACTAGGATGTGACTTTGTTCTTCATACAGGCCTGTAGGCTCTTATCTACGAGGCGGGAACGGTGTTTGTTCTTTATGAAGTTCATGCTTGAGAACAATTGCTCGCATAAGTATGTTGAGCCAAAGATGGACAAGACTCCAAATGCATACTTTTTCATGTTAAATGGCACTCCATGTTTCAAAAACAAGTTTGGCGGGGTGGGGGAGTTTCTCCATATCACTCCATTTGTGCTCTTTAACGAGTGTAGCCTTCTGACGGGCGACTTCTTCAATATCCGCCGTCAGTGATTTGAACTTATTTACCCATAAATCTTTATCCGCTATGTCGGCCAGTTCAATTTCTAGATCAGGCTTACTTACTCCGGTGAATGCAACTGTGTTCAGCAGGGATGGGTCGATGTCCAGCGGTGTGACAGGGAAAGAGCATACAGGTAAGCCAGCGTCGTTGGCGGTGAACGCAAATAAACAAGTCCACGCTGAATTAAACTCTATTTTCTTCCGGAATTTTCCTTTTTTGGTATTTTTTCATGGCTATTCGGGGTTCACAACTTCGCACACAGGTTCACACGGGTTCACACAATCTAAAAGCTGCCAGCAGGCAAAGGCGCGGGATGTTGACGTTGATGTGACGTAACCTATATTTTGTTGACAAATTATGAATTTGAAATAGGTCTAGCTTTTTAAAAATTGGATCGTATCAACTCAAACTCCAAGATAACTGCGCAACAAAATAAACTAATAATATGTGAATACAAATGAATTAAGAAATACTCTTTATTGATGTTCTTTTTTTTTGTCAAGGCCAAAGGGAGCCACTATAAGGAGGCTGAAGAGCCGCAGGTTGCCGACCCCTGGCATAGGGGATGCGTGCATCACAAACCCAAAAGATTTTTAGGCCGTACTTTGCAGGCTTGCTTGGCATGTACTGTAGGAACTTGCACCTACCCCTGAAAGGCACAAGCTGTTCGTCCACCGCAACACAATCACTGGGGATGAATCGCTGCCGGCAATTGACCAGAAATAGGTCCCATACATAACGAAAGGCTGCCATGTGGTCTGTTTCCAGCCGGAAGGCTCTGGTCCTTTTATCATCAAAGCGCAAGGTACGGCGAATGTCTTCGAATCTCCCAATCGACATCGTGGCCTTGTACATATTATATGAGATAATACTTACATGTATCAGCTCTTGCTATGTAAAATATCTTTGTGAGGAGTGACACTTCTCATATAGATTGTGTGGTCCACAGCCACAGTTGATGATGATCAAAGGTTACAACTGGATTCCATAGAAAATGCATGCGGGTCATTTTTGACCCAAGTTGCAGTCTGTTTGAACTACTCCCCTCCGGACGGCGCTATAGAGCTCTGTACGCCAAAACCAGCAGATACTGAGACAGCTTCTTCCCCCAGGCTGTCGCTCTGATGAACTCACATCACTCTTAGTCTCAGTCATTGCTGTGCAATAACATCCTGCTCTCCACACCTTTTTTGAATTGTCTACACTATTGTACTATGTGTCCTCTCTGCATCCATTGCAGCCTGGTCATCCTGGAAGAGGGATCCTCCCATCTGTGGTCTCTTCTCAAGGTTTCTCATTTCCCCTAGTTGGAGTTTTGAGTTTTTCCTTGCCCTCCTGGGAGTTTAAGATCAGAGTTTAAGATCAGGGGATGTTTGAGAATATTTGTCATTTTTCACACATCCTGAGTGTTGTTAGTCACCTAAATGTTGAACAGAGGCTGTGATGTACCGAAGTCAAATTCCTTGTTTGGCACGCTCAAACATGGCGAATAAAAATTCTTGAATCTTAGCTGGTCTGATGTGCATGAAGCATGTTCTCCTTCTTCTTCTTTTCCTTTTGGCTTTTCCTCTCAGGGTCAGCATCTTCATCTCTGCCACCTCCAGCTCTGCCTTCTGTCCTTTCCCCAATGCTACTGTATCTAAACCAGTGGTTCTTAACCTGGGCTTGATCTAACCCTAGGGGTTCGGTGAGTCGGCTTCAGAGGTTCGGCATTGCCCCCCCCCCCCCCTGATTTTGAGTGTTGAGCACGGGCGAGACTTTGATTTGGTGTTTTACGCTTGACGTAGTTTAAAATGGGTGTTTTGCACCATTGTGGGCGTGAACATAGCTGGCTTGACCGCCAAAACAAGCCTGTGGATAGTCCTGATGCATTCAGTCTTTTTATTTTTTATTTCACTTCTTTTGAAGTAGCGACACCACCTTTGTATCAACAACTGTCAACTGCTGATCAGCAGGCTGTTAAAGAAATCCTTTAAAATCTTCTAGGTCAATAATTACTATCAAAGAAAAACCCAAGACTACAAGCTTCCCTGTCATCTTAGATTGCAATAAGCTTTAATCAGTACTGTAACAGTCATTAGTTAACATCAGGTGAACAGTACATGTGTGATTGGTGAGTGGAAACACAGGGATGCAAGTGGTGAGTTTATATACAGTACACAGTACCATTAGGGTTGTACACCCTTTGAATGTGTTGTAGTTTGTTAATTAATAAAATGTTAATGAGTTATTTTAATCAAAGGAATATTTTATGAATTATATTGCATATCACATCCCACACTGGAGATTATCTGTTGTGGGGCAAAATATTTTTTTAATTTCAGAGCAAAACAATAAAATGTGTCGAAAAACAAAACCTCAAAAGGTGTACAAACATTTCTCCAGGACTGTATGTGTCCCCATGGCTTGCAAAAGTTAAATAAAGCAGCAAAGTGTGTGATCTGGTGCTGACACAAAAAGATTCACGACTGTTTTTGACTGCGATGCCATCAGGGACAGAAAATAAGTAAGTTTTAAACAAACACACTCATAAAAAAACACAATTTATACTGTGCTGTGCCAGTGTCAAATAATGCACATACAATATATGTACATCCCCTCATACAGTGGGGAGAACGAGTATTTGATACACTGCTGATTTTTCAGGTTTTCCCACTTGCAAAGCATGTAGAAGTCTGTAATCTCTATCATAGGTATTATTCAACTGTGAGTGATAGATTCTAAAACAAAAATCCAGAAAATTGCATTGCATGATTTTTAAATAATTAATTTCCATTTTATTGCAGGAAATAAGTATTTGATACATCAGAAAAACAGAACTTAATATTTGGTGCAGAAACCTTTGTTTGTAATTACAGAGATCAGACGTTTCCTGTAGTTCTTGACCAGGTTTGCACACACTGCAGCAGGGATTTTGGCCCACTCCTCCATACAGATCTCCTCCACAGTCTTCAGGTTTTGGGGCTGTCACTGGGCCACACGGACTTTAAGCTCTCTCCAATGATTCTCTATTGGATTCAGTTCTGGAGACCGGCTAGGCCACTCCAGGACCTTGAGATGTTTCCTACGGAGCCACTCCTTGGTTGCCCTGGCTGTGTATTTTGGGTCGTTGTCATGCTGGAAGACCCAGCCGCGACCCATCTTCAATGCTTTTACTGAGGGAAGGAGGTTGTTGGCCAAGATCTCACGATACATGGCCCCATCTATCCGTCCCTGAATATGGTGCAGTCGTCCTGTTCCCTTTGCAGAAAGGCATCCCCAAAGAATGATGTTGCCACCGCCATGTTGGGGTGGTGTTGTTGGGGTTGTACTCATCATTCTTCTTCCTCCAAACACGGCGAGTGGAGTTTAAACCAAAAAGTTATATTTTTGTCTCATCAGACCACATGACCTTCTCCCATTCCTCCTCTGGATCATACAGATGGTCATTTGAAAACTTCAGAAGGGCCTTGACATGCGTTGGCTTGAGCAAGGGCACCTTGCGTGCACTGCAGGATTTTTAATCCTTGACAGCGTAGTGTGTTACTGATGGTTTTCTTCGAGACTGTGGTCCCAGTTCTATTCAGGTCATTGACCAGGTCCTGTCGTGTAGTTCTGGGCTCATTCCACACCTTCCTCATGATAATTGATGCCCCACGAGGTGAGATCTTGCATGGTGCCCCAGACCGAGGGAGACCGAGGGTCGCGGCTGGATCTTCCAGCATGACAATGACCCAAAACACACAGCCAGGCCAACAAAGGAGTGGCTCCATAGGAAACATCTCAAGGTCCTGGAGTGGCCTAGCCAGTCTCCAGACCTGAATCCAATAGAGAATATTTGGAGAGAGCTTAAAGTCCGTGTGGCCCAGCGACAGCCCCGAAACCTGAAGGCTCTAGACGAGATTTGTATGGAGGAGTGGGCCAAAATCCCTGCTGCAGTCTGTACAAACCTGGTCAAGAACTACAGGAAACATCAGATCTCTGTAATTGCAAACAAAGGTTTCTGCACCAAATACCGTATTTGCCGGTGTATAAGTCGACTCGGTGTATAAGTCGACCCCCTAAAATTCGAAGGAAATTTACGATTTTATGATATATCCTTTGAATAAGTCGAGCTCAATTGTTGCATTATATTAAACTTCAAAATTCAATCAGAAATATGCGAAATTTATTGACGAAATGTGTTCAAATTCGCGAGTTTGTAGCGAGCGATCTATACGCCATTTTAAATATTATTTATTTCATGACCCTGTGATATTACGTGCCGAGAGAGACTAACAACAATGAACACTCTTAGAAACTGGTTTATTTTTAGTTAAGAAACTACAAATTATAATTATAAAGTGATTGCCGGTACATAGAGTTCAAAAATCGTCTTCATCGTCGCTATTTCCGAAAAGATCGTTCCATTCGTTTTCGTTTAGTTTGTCGTCATAAAGGGCATCTTCTTGGTCTTCTCTATCCTGAGAGCGTTTGGCGAATATTTTCTAAGTGCCAACGGCTCTTGCGCCATAAAGAGTCCGCCCCGGCTGGTTCCCCATGTCGGCCAGAACAAGTGAAAATTCGGCCTCTTCCCCTGGAAGTCTGGCCAAGTTTGGCGAATATTTTCAAAGTGCCAACGACTCAACCGCCGTAAAGTGTCCGCCTCGGCTGGTTCCCCATGTCGGCCACCTCAAGTGAAAATTCGGCCTCTTCCCCTGGAAGTCTGGCCAAGTTTGGCAAATATTTTCAAAGTGCGAACGACTCAACCGCCGTAAAGTGTCCGCCTCGGCTGGTTCCCCGTGTCGGCCACCACAAGTGAAAATTCGGCCTCTTCCCCTGGAAGTCCGGCCAAGTTTTGCGAATATTTTCTAAGTGCCAACGACTCAACCGCCGTAAAGTGTCCGCCTCGGCTGGTTCCCCGTGTCGGCCACCACAAGTGAAAATTCGGCCTCTTCCCCTGGAAGTCCGGCCAAGTTTGGCGAATATTTTCTAAGTGCCAACGACACAACCGCCGTAAAGTGTCCGCCTCAGCTGGTTCCTCCGGTCGGCCAGAACAAGTGAAAATTCGGCCTCTTCCCCTGGAAGTCTGGCCAAGTTTGGCGAATATTTTCTAAGTGCCAACGACATTCATTTAGACATGGCGATTGAATGTTTACGTACCGGTAGTTATTGTCGTTGCTTGACGCGCGATGACTCGCACATTCGCTCAATACCCAGTACTTCCCCCTAGCAGTCATCGTCGCTGCCTGGCTTTCGATGTCCGTTATTGAGGTGAGAATATTTGAAATTGTTGCTGAGGATGCGTGTTAATGCGACGAACGCTTTATAATGATTCAGTTTCTCGCTGTTTGATGAGCCTGACGGACGCACACCCACGCACAATGAGATGCATGAGAAACGGCCTTGGTTACCATCACATTTGAAGCGATGAATACGAAGTTAAATTTTATGACTCGGTGTATAAGTCGAGGTCGATTTTTTTCGGTCGATTTTGGATCGAAAAAGGTCGACTAATACACCGGCAAATACGGTATTAAGGTCTGTTTTTCTGATGTATCAAATACTTATTTTCTGCAATAAAATGGAAATTAATTATTTAAAAATCATACAATGTGATTTTCTGGATTTTTGTTTTAGATTCCATCATTCACAGTTGAAGAGGACCTATGATAGAAATTACAGACTTCTACATGCTTTGCAGGAGGGAAAATCTGAAAAATCAGTAGCGTATCAAATACTTGTTCTCCCCACTGTCTATGCAAGCAAAGCGTCAAGTACTAGACAGATGTAAGCGTTTAAAGTGGTTTTCCACATAAATATGCCTAACTTACCTCCAGCATGTAAATTAGGTCCAATCTGACCTGTTCAATTCGTACTATGAAATTTCACTGTCATATCTGTCTTTACTGTATAGAATGACGGGGTGTTATCACAATATTTGATAAGTGCAACGAGTTTAAAGCTCAGCTGAGGCTCAGGTGAGGATTCAGCAATCTGATTTAAATTGGTAATTTTTTAGAAGCAGTGTTGAAAATGGATGGACGGACGGATTGTAGTTAATATGTATATTATATATACTTTGAGACACACTACAAGGCGTGGTTCTTTACTGCTCATGCTGCAAATGCATCCAAATAGACACAAGTAACTAGTACGTCGTTCTCAACACCGATTGGCTGTTGCCGATGCGATGCTGGCAAACAAAAAGGTCTGACAGCCCTAAATAGTGACGGATGATAACAAATTCGATTGGCTTGAAATAACGGACTGACGATAACGAATGGGTAACTCTGTTGCGAATGATGCACCGGCAAAATTTACTGATGCGCCCACCTCTGGTTTATCACCAGTAAAGTGTTAAATGCTCAATTATGTCAGTAATAATTTATACTATCTAGTTTTATTACAAATTCATTTATTTTGATTATTATCTGTTTGAGGATGCACAGGCTTTTTTAACACACAACATTCAAGCAGTAGTTAGTTGAATTCTGTATAGTGTCGCACAAAACCTTTAAACGTACATCTTTGGGGCAATCAATTTAAAAACACAATTATTAAATGACTCGATTAAATAGACAAAGTATCCAAAACAAATAGAACAGATGTGGTTTGTCATGTTAATTTTACAGTAGTCCCACAAGTCATATCAAAACAAAAATCACACATTAAACAAGTTTTATAGATAACATTAGGCAGTAAAACTGGCATGATTGTAATTTAAAGCTGATACAATGTGATATGTGCATGTATCAGCTGTAATAAATACAGTAAGTAAACCAGTTATTGCTAAGATAGCATTCACATTTTGACCCCCATTATCTCAATACAGTGAGAGTACTAAAAGGGTTCTCTTCAACGTTACTTTTTTAGTGCAGGGTTTAATAAGTTAATAAGAGAGCACAATTATCAGGCTGTCTTATTAAAGAACTGCTTCTAATCTGAGCACACAGAAACTGAGCTGGAAATAGCACCCATATCCCACTACCAGTGTGAAAGGCGTCTAAATGATGTCATCTTCTGTGCCTTTAAGTTTTATTTCTAGTGAACATGCGCTCTCCCCGCAGGGTGAGGTGCTGCAGTTGGTACTGTAACACCTCTGTGTCTGATGACTCTTTGATAGTGATTTTGTCAAGGTTAAGGTAGTCCAAAGACTTGGACTGGGTCCTCTTCCCTTTAAGCCGACACAGGGGCAGCGGTGCGTGCACACCCCTGCCATGTTCTCCTGTAGTCATAGACCTGAGGAAGGTGTCACTCGAGCTGGGCATGCGCCGCCTTCTCCGACCATTAGCAGCAGGAATGTCGTAAGGCTGGTAGTAGCGATTTTTGGCCTTAAAGATCCTTGACGACCGATGGATTCCCACATCTAAAGATTTAGAGACACTCGTCTGGATGGGACTGGCCACAGCCTCTGATAACAAACTCTTCTCAGGGGAGTTTTCCGACCATTTGTGGGCCAGTTTGAGCAACTCCTCACCAGTTGTGAAGCCCACTAGATAGTTTGAGTCCATATGGAGGATCTGGTATCCTGCTACAGTACCTCTGATGGGGGAGCATGGTGTGCTGGCGCAACGAGGTCTTTCTACTTCCGCTTTCAACGTAGCTTTGATCTCAGCTGAAGGTAGAATGGAAACATGAGCCCTCGACACTCCACTGAGATCCACTTCCATCGTTAGAGACCTGTAATATTGAATGAGACAAAAAAAATTGATATTCAGGAAACTAGACTGCGGGTAATTTTACATGAGAACGCCAATGAAAAAATGGAACATTCCTGCAGCTTTGTCAAAGTGTCGTAGTTGTAGTGTAGTAAGGGTTTGGTATTTAATATTTGAATTTAGATACCATACTGTTGGATTCTGTCCACAATTTAGGGAGCGCGTTATCTGCGCCTCACGGCAAAAGCCTTTGCCAATCACCTGTTATCCAATTTACTCACTGCGTGCTCGTTTGATTTCTTCAGATTTAGGAAAATGCAAAGACACTGAAGCAGAAATTAGACTTAGACAGATTGGTTGAGTTCAATCACAATTCTTGTTCAAAAAGCTCTGTTTTCAGGAAAGTACAATACAGCGCTGGGCCCTTCAAGAGCGGAAAGTCTCCATTCAGAAAAGGCAAAGTCCAAGGTTGTTAGATCAGTTTTATATTCAGTAGCACATTGTGGGCTGGGATTGATGGGCGATGAGTCTTCGGGGTGGGGCAAGTTCGAAGGAGAGTCTGCTTCCATGGGAGTGGTGCTGGTTATGGGCGATTCGGTGTGTTGGTGGGGGGCTGTTGGTGTGTGTGTGTGTGTGGAGGGTGCTGTTGTCTTCCATCCCGTCTCTCGGCCTTGGCGATCATCTTTGGCCGAGTTCTCGGGTGGCTCCTTCTGGCACCCACTGGTTTTATCTCCACGTGACCTTCCTGTGAACATTCTATCTCCAATCTTGGACATACACTGTCGTACCGCATTCAACCGTATCTTTTCTTTGTTAGGCAAACTATTTCCCTCTGTGCAGAGCGTTCAGTAGTAATCAAAAACTGGCGTCTAACATTAGTCAAAACATAAGATACAATCAAGTACTGAACGGTCAAGACGACTCTGGCCGTGTCCATGATTCAAAGAAAAAACATCAGGCATGCATTCCACAGTTCCTTAAGGGTCATTAAGCTATTTAGGCAATATATCAAAAGTCATTTGTTATTTCAAAGTCCTCAGAAATATATATATCAGATCATAAAGTTATAAAAACCTTTCTCATCACCACTTATCAAAAATGTCTAGTTATGTCTTTATTGATTTGGTGTGTAGGTATAATTATATGCTTCAAATGTTTCTTTTATTTATTTAATATGTGAATATACTTGTCTGCTTATGTACTTTATTCAATGAGGTTTGAGCATATCTGTTTTTGTAGCGAGGCAGGACTTTTTGTATTTCGACCTCATTCCTTCAATACATAAATATCCTTACAATATTGGAACTGGCGCCAACAACACGTTTCTCCAGAATTGATAATGTTTAAAATTTTTGGTTCTCAATTTCAATGCAGCGTAATGAGATTTTATTAGACCTGCAATTATATAATATATGAAAACGTTCATTGATATGTTTTTGCATATTACTGAAATTGATTGTAGGTTTTTAAAATAAATGACTGAACAATGAAAAATCAAACTGCCCCTTTTTTAACCTATGTATCCACAGTGTTGTGATGTGAGATTTTTTCAATATATGTGCTTGCAACACTGCATTAGACGACAGATGTTGTCCCCAAATTGCATATAGACTAGGCTGCATTATTGTGTGTATAATGGCATTTGTGTGTAAAATATAAATTAACCAGCTCACCCACACTTCTTTTCTTCTGGTTTAACCTTGTAATATAACGCTAAGAAATTCAGTTGAATTGACCACAAACAAAAATAGTGATCTGTTAAGGTCAAGAACTTAATGTAAAAGCAGTCTGCACCCGGTGGGCTGTTGGCATTGCTGCACTGCCACGGTTACATTGTTGAAAACCAGCCTAAACCAGAGGGGGAGAGAGAGAAGGGCTACTAACTGCAGAGGCAAGCAATGGCGCGGCGACGTCAAAATAGAAGACCATACAATTTAATGCCTAGACCTCAATAATAATCATTGTGTAAATTACACCTGAACACAGTACCATTAGATCCGATTACAGGGCGACACAACACGTTTATTGTTGTACGTACTGTCGGACAAATATATGGCCTGGTGAACGAATCGGTGAAGCCGCAGAACATAAAAACCATACCAAACCTGGCAAATTATCAATAACCGCTACGCATTGATGGGTTTGTAAATGTAATTATGTAATGCAAGTGCAGTGTAGAATAAGAGCGGAACCGGATTTAAGCACGTTTCACGATAGCAATAAACTCAATTCCTCTCATTTTAGTGATTTCATCTTTTTCCTAATTCACAGTGTCATACGTGAGCAAAAGAGACGCGACAAACTGACAAATAAATAAATGAATTAATTAAGCACAAACCTGTTTGACAGCAGCAAGTAGGATTCAGCCTCTCCCTCTCTCTGGCCTTCGCTCCCGCAGTCACCCGCAACAGGAGGAGCACTTCCTGTTTGGAGTCGTCACAACAAAGCTCCAAACGTGAGGAAGCAAATGCTGGGAGTCGATCCTTTACAGTGTAAATAACGCATGTTATTAGTGTAAAGTTTCCACTAATAACATGCGTACAGATGATATAAATAATGAAATAAAATAATGAATACGGTGAGTGCAAGTGAGTAGATGTTCGTCTCTGTGTGCCCTGCGATGGATGGATGGACGGATGGATGGATGGATGGATGGATGGATGGATGGATGGATGGATGGATGGATGGATGGATGGATGGATGGATGGATGGATGGATGGATGGATTCCCCTGTTTGCTTTGAAATATATATCTTCATGGTTTGGCACGTCCATCAGCACTGATTTGTTTGCTGGTGCCAGATGTATCTCTACTTGTGGTTCTCTCCTTGTGGTTCCCTACTTGTGGCAAGAGGAAGCTGCACGCTGATCGGGCCTTTTCAGTCGCCGTGCCAAAATTGTGGAATGCTCTCCCTTGAACATCAGACAGGCCAATTGACTTTCTGTTTTTGAGTCACTGCTGAAAACTCATTTATTCTCACCGACTTTTAAATCGGCTTAAGTTTTCTCTTGTTATGTTTCATTTTTATGTCTCCTTTTATTGTTTTTCTCCATTTGTGCTTTTTCCCTTCCGTTTGTGAACAGCACTGTGTTGTTTCTAAAGTGTTATCTACATAAAGTTGGATTGGGTGCGTCAGTACTCACCTGCAATAAACCTTTAACAACACTGGTCGCTTCCTTGTGTATGCCTTCAAAAGTGGTCAAGGTTTCAACTTTGGGTAATGTCGAAGGTGGCCTCTAATGTGAGTTTTGTTGGTTAGGTTTTGAAGTGATGCTTCATCATTTTCATCCGGTGTAGCTCTTCAAATGTGACTCTTTGGTAGCTTTTGGCGCCACCCTGTGGCATCTCTTGGTAATTTTCAGTACATTGTATAAAGCACAGGTGTCAAACTCAAGGCCTGGGGGCCAGAAACGGCCCACCACATCATTTTATGTGGCCCGCGAAGACAAATTGTGCATCAAATTCGTGTGTCATTACTAGAAATGCAAATTGTCTTCGCTTTAGATAACATCTTCTTTTTTTATATTTGACCAGTTTTTACTCGTCTGATTTGAAAACGAGTTATTTGTCAGTTTGTTTTGTGGCTTTTACTGTATATAATATGAGGTGCTCATACATTTATTTGGGTTGACAGTCATAATGGCCCTCTGAAAGAAGCTATGACTACAATGCAGCCGGTGAAAAAAATTAGTTTGACACCCCTGGTGTAATGCTTTTTAAGGGGGCTCAATTATTGCAGATGTTCTATTTAATTCACGGAAGGGCTCACTTCCTATCTAATCACTCAACATTTTGTGCCAATTTTCTGACAGTTTGGCCTTTTTAAAGGTATGCGTTGTCTCAAGAACAGTATTTTGTGTTTGGTATGTCTGACTACTGCAACAATATAGGCTATCCTTTGAGCTGATACATTATTGAGGCCTGTCTGTCCTTGCATTGAAGATGAAACGTGGCTGGGTCTTTCAGTATGACAATGATGCCAAACACCCCCCTTGGGCAACAAAGGAGTGGCTTCGTAAGAAGCATTTCAAGGTCTTGGAGTAGCCTAGCCAGTCTCCAGATCTCAACCCCATAGAAAATCGTTGGAGGGAGTTGAAAGTCTGTGTTGCCCAGCGACAGCTCTCGAGGAGATCTGCATGGAGGAATGGGCCAAAATACCAGTAACGGTGTGAAAACCTTGTGAAGACTTACAGAAAACGTTTGACCTCTGTTATTGCCAACAAAGAGTATATAACAAAGTATTGATATTAACTTTTGTTATTGAACAAATACTAATTTTCAACCATAATTCGCAAATAAATTCCCTAAAGATCAGACAATGTGATTTTCCGGATTTTTTTTTTCCTTTTGTCTCTCATAGTTGGAGTGTACCTATAATTACAGGCATCCCTCATCTTGGAAGTGGGAGAACTTGCACAATTGGTTGCTGACTAAATACTTTTTTGCCCCACTCTGTGTGTGTGTGCGTGTGTGCGCATGTGTGTGTGTGTGTTTGTGTGTGCGTGTGCGTGTATCTATCTATCTACGTATCCATCCATCCATCCATCCATCCATCCATCCATCCATCCATCCATCCATCCATCCATCCATCCATCCATCCATCCATCCATCCATCCAACCATTTTCTATACTGCTTGTCCCCACAGGGGTTGCGGGCGTGCTGGAGCCTATCCCAGCCGTCATTGGGCAGTAGGCGGGGGACACCCTGAACAGGTTGCCAGCCAATCGCAAGGTACACAGAGACGAACAACCATCTGCACTCACACTCATACCAAGGGGCAATTTAGAGTGCTCAATCAGCCTACCATGCAATTTTTTTTGGAATGTGGGAGGAAACCGGAGTGTATATATAAACCGTGCCACCCGGATATTCAACATGTTGAATTTTTTTGGGGCTTGACTTCACATGGGGCCCGGCCGGGCACTGCCCGAAAAGGAAACATGGTTACCCGTTCCCATGGGCTCACCACCTGTGGTGCAAGGGGGTCGAGTGCAAAGTGAGCTGGGCGGAGGCCAAAGGCGGTCCAATCCCCGGCTGTAGAAGCTGGCTCTTGGGACATGGAATGTCCCCTTTCTGGCAGGGAAGGAGCCCAAGCTGGTGTGCGAGGCAGAAAGGTTCCGACTAGACATAGTCAGACTTGCCTCCACACACAGTTTGGGTCTGGTACAAGCCCTCTCGAGAGGGGCTGGGCTTTCTTCCACTCTGGAATTGACCGCAGTGAGAGGCATCGAGCAGATGTGGGCATACTTATTGTCCCCCGACTGGGTGCCTGCACATTGGGGTTCACCCCAGTGAAAGAGAGGGTAGCCTCCCTCCGCCTTCGGGTGGGGGGAATGGGACCTGACTGTTGTTTGTGTCTATTCGCCAAACAGCAGCTTAGAGTACCCACCCTTTTTGGAATCCTTGGAGGAAGTGCTGGAGAGCGCTCCTTCTTTGCTCCATCGTTCTGCTGGGTGACGTCAATGCTCACGTGGGCAATGACAGTGAGACCTGGAGGGGCGTGATTGGGAGGAACGACGCCCACCCACGATCAGAACCCGAGCGGCGTTCTATTATTGGACTTCTGTGCTCGACTTGGATTTTCCATAATGAACACTATGTTCAAGCATAAGGGTGTGCATGTGCGCACCTAGGCCGCAGTTCGATGATCAACTTTGTAGTCATGTCATCAGATTTGCAGGCGCATGTTTTGGACACTCGGGTGAAGAGAGGGGTGGAGCTGTCAACTGATGACCACCTGGTGGTGGGTTGGCTCCGATGGTGGGGGAAGATGCCGGTCCGACCCAAACATACTGTGAGGGTCTACTGGGAACGACGGCAGAATCCCCCGTCAGGAAAAGCTTCAACTCCCACCTCCGGCAGAGCTTTTTTCACATCCCGGAGGAGGCGGGGGACATTGAGTCCGAGTACACCACGTTCCGTGCCTCCATTGTTGAGGCAGCCGACCGGAGCTGTGGTCGGTGCCTGTCGTGGCGGCAACTCCCGAACCCGCTGGTAGACACCGGCATAAAGAGATGCCATCAAGCTGAAGAAGGAGTCCTATCGGGCTGTTTTGGCCTGTAGGACTCTGGTGGCAGCCGGCAGGTACCAGATGGCCAAGCGGAACGCAGCATCAGCGGTTGCTGAGGCAAAAACCCGGCCGTGGGAGGAGTTTGGCAAGGCCATGGAAAATGCCTTCCAGACGACTTTGAGGGATTCTGGTCCACCATCCGTTGTTTCAGGAGGGGGAAGCAGTGCACCGTCAACACCGTTTGCAGTGGAGATGGTGTGCGGCTGACCTCGACTCGGGACGGCGTGAGTCGGTGGGGAGAATACTTCGAAGACCTCCTCAATTCCACCTACACACCTGGGTGGACTCTCCAATCTCTGGGGTCGAAGTCACTGAGGTAGTAAAACTCCTCGGAGGCAAGGCCCCAGGCGTGGATGAGATCTGCCCGGAGTTCCTAAAGAATCTGGATGTTGTGGGGCTGTCCTGGCTGACACGCCTCTACAACATTGCGTAGACATTGGGGACGGTGCCTCTGGATTGGCAGACTAGGGTGATGGTCCCCCTCTTTAAAAAGGGGGAGTGGAGGGTGTGTTCCAACTACAGAGGAATCACACACCTCGGCCTCCCTGGTAAGGTATATTCAGGGGTGCTGGAGAGGAGGGTCCGTCGGGAGGTCAAATCTTGGATTCAGGAGGAGCAGTGTGGTTTTCGTTCTGGCCGTGGAACAGTGGACCAGCTCTATACCCTCGGCAGGATCCTCGAGGGTGCATGGGAGTTCGCGCAACCAGTCCACATGTTTTTTGTGGACTTGGAGAAGGCGTTCGACTGTGTCCCTCTGTTCTGTTAAGGGTGCATCGAGAGTACAGGGTGCCGAACCAACTGATAAGGGCGGTTTGGTCCCTGTATCACCGATGCCAGAGTTTGGTCCGCATTTCCGGCAGTAAGTCAGATTCGTTCCCAGTGAGGGTTGGACTCTGCCAAAGCTCCTCTTTGTCACCGATTCTGTTCATAACCTTTATGGACAGAATTTCTAGGCGCAGCCAAGGCGTTGAGGGTGTCCGGTCTGGGGACCTCAGCATTGCATCTCTGCTTTTTGCAGACAACGTGGTGCTGTTGGCTTCTTCAAGCCGTGATCTCCAGCTCTCACTGGAGCGGTTAGGAGCCGAGTGTGAAGCAATCAGGATGATGGGTCAGCACCTCTAAATCTGAGACCATGGTCCTCAGTCGGAAAAGGGTGGAATGCCCTCTCCGGATCGGCGACGAGATCCTGCCCCAAGTGGAGGAGTTCAAGTATCTTGGGGTCTTGTTCACGAGTGAGGGTAGGATGGAGCATGAGATCGACAGGCAGATTGGTGCAGGGTCGGCTGTAATGCGGACTCTTCACCGATCCATCGTGGTGAAGAGAGAGCTGAGCCAAAAGGCACAGCTCTCAATTTACCGGTCTATTTACGTTCCTACCCTCACCTATGGTCACACGCTATGGGTTGTGATCAAAAGAACAAGATCCTGGATACAAGCGGCCGAAATGAGTTTCCTCCGCAGGGTGTCCGCAGGGTGAGAAGCTCGGTCATCTGGGAGAGACTCGGAGTAGAGCCGCTGCTCCTCCACGTTGAAAGGAGCCAGATGAGTTGGCTTGGGTATCTCATCAGGATGCCTCCTGGACGCCTGTTCCGGGCATGTCCCACAGGTAGGAGACCCCGTGGATGAACCAGGACGCGCTGGAGAGACTATGTCTCTCAGCTGGCCTGGGAATGCCTTGGGATCCCCCAGGATGAGCTGGACGAAGTGGTTGGGGAGGGGGAAGTCTGGGCGTCCCTCTTAAATCTGCTGCCCCCACGACCCGACCCCAGAGAAGCGGAAGAAGATGGATGGATGGATGGATGGATGGATGGATGGATGGATGGATGGATGGATGGATGGATGGATGGATGGATGGATGGATGGATGGATGGATGGATGGATGAACTTCACGCCGTGTATGGTGTCCCTTGAGAAAAAAAAAGTTGAAGCCAGTTGAAAGTGATGTGCAGCGCGGTGGGGAATCCAAAATCAAAACAGTCATGGCACAACAGAAATACCGTGTTCGTGCTGTCTTCACTCCTTTGACTCCTTTTTGTCTGCTAGAAACAAATCACTTCTTTGTCTGTCATGTTTGTTTACTCTGAAGTCACGTTTAATTTCGGGAGGATTAGCGAGATTTTTTTATCTGATGTGGGAATATTTGTGAATGAAATCCCTTTGAGTGTGATGTGTTGCTCTTGCCACGTGGTTAGGCAGCACACGACATGTTCAAAACTGTTATACCTGTGATTTTTTTTCCATCTAATGTGGAGTCTCTCATAGTATGGAAGTAGACAATTTTAAAATCTCAGGCTTAAGCAGAATCTCACATTGCAGTTTTGCCAACAGCCAACTATATAATCTCACTTGTTGGTGATGCAAAACAATAATAAATAGTTCTCGAGGCAAACGCTCAACCTCCATGTTACTGTTGCTGAGATCCACACCTCTCATCCCCACTTACTATGATGAAAGGTTTTGAAAGTTGATAGAAATTCAAGGTATGGAGCAAATAGATGAGTCAAAACATGTATACATACGGTGCATATTTTTTTTATTCTAAAAAAGCATTGCTCAAGTCACATTGATGTGTTTACAAATTAAATCAAGAGCCTTGTATTTATTCATGTTTCATACAAACTAGATATTTGCCTTCGATGACATCATCACCAAACCCGGGCAATCGTATTGGTTGTTTGAATCGGAAACCTTATGTCATCCTTTAGAATTCCACACTCGTGCATTACTGATTCATTGATGAACTAACATTAAGGTTGAAAGAAACTTGACAAAGACGAGACTATTGATCGTGTTTCTTAGTGTTTAGTGTTTCTTAGAACTCAATGATTACATCTGCATTTTGCTTGCATGTGTTACCTGTAATGTAATCCACTGACAAGTATGAACATCTCTACATATTCTGATCACAAACATTGCGTTAAAATAGACATGAAATCATCCAAATCAGTTCAGTCTCTGTTGCGGTTTTATATTGCATTCAGGACACAATGGACAACAACACTGATGATTTGACTGGACAGATCCTATGTCTTTATGACACAAAATCACGCAGTCATTCCAGGACAGGATGTAGCATGCATTTTAAAATTTGTTACCAAAATGAAATATTTGAGCTTCTTCACTTCATTGAAGGCAGTTTGCATGTTATTCTTGATTAGAAAATTAGGATGGTGAATATATGGCCCTGTTATATTTGCAGTTCCCTTAAGCATACCTAACAAAAAGGCACCATTGATATTTTTACACGCTACTATATACAAGTATATTTTCACACACTACTACATACTCGTGTATGGCACTTCATCTACAGGACATCATCAATTTTGTACATTATTTTAAATTTATAAAACTCTCTATTCACCACAACATTAAAATAAAAGTCTTGCTTTTCATTTATCATTAAAAGTCTTTTTGCTGCGAATACTTTAGTAGAAAATAAAGGTTAAGTAGTGAGTGTAATTTTTTCTAAACAAGCAACTTTCTGCCCTTCTTTACACAGTTCTTGGGTCTTGTTTGGTGGATGACATGAGTTGCAGGTCACCATTTCGTGATGTTGCAGTAGTCCTACTGCTATCTTTAGCCCTTAAAAGCAGGGCTTTAGCGTTCTCTATCGAAATGAATGGTGTGTGATCCCCCTTTGGATCCTCTGGTTCACTGGCCAACATGCTGTCAATATTGAACTCTTTATTATGCAGCACATGACCATTCATAACCGTTGCTTTTTTAATGCTATGGTTATTAATAGTGTTGTTTGCATTAACTAGCTTTTCTGTAGATGCTGAGATCATATGGCTAGCTGCAATAGTGACTGTGACTTGGTAGTTATTCTCCATGGCACAGAGCGGGCTAGGTGGTAAGCTATGTGCTTCTTGGCCATGATTGTAATGTGCAGAGGTCCTCTTTAGTTCATCTCGGCTTAAGGACTTAGATGGCTGATGTGCCTTTGACAGCAGCAGGGGGCGCTTCTCCTCAGCAGAGGGGCTTAAAGCAACAGAGGGGACAGAGATGGCTTGGCTGGAAAGAGTGGCAGACATCTCTGAGGGAGGAGAGTTTGGAGTTCCAGGAGTGCTGCAGGAAACTGAAGACAGATGAGGCAGGGTTTTTTCAGTTGATGGATGCCTACAACACAAAAACAACACAAGAACATGTCAAACAAACAAGGAAATAGTAAATACTTAAAGTAGTTGAAGCGATGCTCATCTTAGCAGGAGCATTCAAGAAGACATGGTGGACAGACACCCCTCTAAAAATGATGATAAATGCACCTCCAGAAAGTAGTGACCTTTTAGACATTTTGTTAGGTTACACCATATTCCCAAAATGGAATAAATTCATAGGCTGTTGAATTTGTCAAGCGGCAGACCTGCTCCAATTTCTAAAAACATCCCCACACGATGATTCTGCCTCCAACATTCTTGGTGGTATTGGTCAGGTGATGAACACTGCCTGGTTTCCATCAAACATGGCACCTGGCATTCATGCCAAAGAATTCATTTATTGTCTCATCAGATCAGAGAATTGTCTTTGTAATAATTTGAGAGTGTGCCTTTTACAAAGAAGTGGCTTCCGTCTGGCCACTTTGCCATACAGGCTGATTGGTAGAGTCTTGCAGAGATGCATGGCCTTCTGGAAGGTGAGGACCGCATGAGTCGCCCGCAGGACTGTTCTAAAATTAGCTCAAATAGCGGCTCTTGTCAGTGAGCTGCATTTATTTATTTTACAGTCAAACCTCGGTTTTCGAAAGTCCTGGTTCTCGAACAAATCGGAATTCGAACAAAAAATTCGAGATGTTTTTTTGCTTCGGTTGTGGAACAAAATTCGGAGGGCGAACCTCGCGAGATGAGCCGGGAGGACCCGAGAAAACCCGACCGCGCGGCCCGGATGCCGACTGACTCCGTTGTTATTGTATTTTCGTTACTTTAAGGATTGTATTAACCTCTAATCATGCCTCCAAAGAAAGCAAGCGGGAGCAGTAAAGCCATCCTAAAACACAAAGACGCTCTTAAAGCAATGCGACAGTAAGCGACCGGCGCGCTGCGGTTGCACGATTGGACCAAATTAAGCTCCCTGCGCACTGAGGTCCACTTAAATTTTGGAAAGTACATCAGGACTAGTAATACGACCAGCGCAGTGCAGTTGCGCAGTCGGCGACGCGCTACTGTTGCGCATTCAGCAGTGCGCTGCAGTTGCGCGATCGGACAAATATGCGCAAATGAAAAAATGCTAAAAAAGGCGGTGTTTTTTTTGTCTTGAAACGGATTACATTTTTTTCCATTATTTGTAATGGGAAAAATAGATTCGGAATTCGACCGATTCGCTTCTCGAACCGCCTTCTGGAACGGATTGTGGTGAAAAACCAAGGTTTGACTGTATTTTTGCTATTCTTATTAAAATCACACTTACATGTGAACTGGAAATGACAATAATAACACATAGTGAAAGCCAAATTGAGCAAATCGGCTATTTCAGAAGTGTGTGTCAAACTGGTAGCCCTTTGCCTTAATCAGTACCCAGGAAGTAGCTCTCGGTTTAAGAAAGGTTGATGACCCCTGGTTTAGACAGTTAGTAAATTCTCTGAGAAGTTCTGGTGTTTTGAACATCTTCTACTTATCACAGAGGCCACTGTGCTCATTGGAACCCTCATACTAGCATAATTTTTTTGGTACCCTTTTCCAGATGTGTGCCTTGAGACAATCCTGTCTCTTAGGTCTTCAGACAGTACCATTGACTTCAAGTTGAGTTTGTGCTCTAACATGCACTGTCACCTGCGGGACCTTATATTGATAGATGTGTGAGTGTAAAATAATTCATGTCAACTGAATTTAATGCAAGTGGATTCCAATTAAATATTGGAAATATTACGTACCTGATCTGAATTTTAAGTTTGGTGGCAAATGCTGTGAGTACTTCTGAATGTATTTATTGTTGTTGTTTTATATAAATTTGAAAAGAAAACCCTTTCCTCTGTTGATCTAATTTCTGTACTGGTTATCCATGCTTACATTTGCGGGAAGCTGGAGACTGTCCCAACCAAGCTCCACCCCCAAAGTGTGCCATAAAAATCTGTAGGTTATTTTCTATTCATTCACTGAAGACTTGATTGCAGGTTTGATATGTTGATCATCTTGTGCACAGTACAAGGACACCACAGCTTGTAAAACCAACAAGAACACAATCAACTTCTCATGCGGGGTCATTCATATTTAAACAATCCTCATGTGTGCAATATTTTGTGGAGAATGATACCAGGAACATACAGACTGCACTCCATGTTAAGTCACAAACCCTCCCAAATGTAACTTCTTCAAATTACCATATTTTAATTCTATTCATGCCTAATGTGAAGTTTGCGCATCCTAGCTCAAACGGTTTTCAAGTTATGGGCTTTCAAAGTTTGTGTGCTATGCCTTTTGGAATGGAGAAATTGCAAAAAACTCATCCGTTTTAGCGCACACGTTTTTGTGGCTCATACATTCAAATGACACAGTCATAGTGTCACGGAACAGAGACAGGGTGACCAAGTGCAGCACGATCCTTTATTGAAAAAGGGGGAAAGGGGAAGTGGAACGCCAGACTTGCGGTCTGGCTGGCGTGGCTGAGCAGCAGAGCACAGCGCGTAGTCGTAGTCGAAGGCAGGCAGGTTGTCGAGGCAGGCAGCGATCAGAAGCGTGGTCAAAGGACGAGCAAGTAGTTGTCGGTCAGTTTACGGAAGCAGTTGGCAACAGAGATCGTTCAGGGGACAAAAAGGCAGTGGTGTCACGGGCAGGGTAAGTAGACGAACTGACAACCACTGGCAGAATACACAGAGGTTACGTAGGGGACCTTACGAGCTGTAGCAGGTGCTTGCAATTCCTTGATTGGCGCTTGGCTGGAAGTTAGGTGACGCAGGAACGTGACAGACCCCCCCGACGGCTCCTGACGTCCCAAAAACAGAACCCCGAGCAAGAGCAGGAGGACGGGCGGGAGGGGGTTAACCTCAGACGCGCGTTAATAACAATCCGATAAGTCTGAGTCAGACGAACATATCGACCAAACACCGTCAGCAGGTGGCACCACCGCTCAGTCCTCCTCCTCAGCTGTGGCATCGGGAGATAATAATAATAATAATAATTCATTAAATTTGTATAGCGCTTTTCAAAAACCCAAAGACGCTTACAGGGAAGAAGGCAAAGACAAACAGGAGGGGAGGGGTAGGGGGACGGGGAAGAGACAATGGGATAAAATTAAGACGAGGAAACCAGTTATGGGTAGGGGAGGTCATAGGTTTGAGAGAAGAGGTAAGTTTTTAGACGAGACTTAAATATTGGGAGTGTGGGTGAGTCACAGAAAGACTGAGGGAGAGAGTTCCAGAGTCGGGGTGAAGTGCAGGAGAAGGCTCTGTCTCCAAAGGATTTGAGTTTAGATTTTGGGACTGTCAGACGTGAGGTGTTGGAGGATCGGAGGGGGCGGTTGGGACAGTAGGGGACAAGGAGGTCGGATAGGTAAGTGGGAGCCAGGTTGTGGAGGGCTTTGAAGGTGAGGAGGAGTATCTTGAAGATGATGCGCTCCCCAATGGGGAGCCAGTGAAGAGAGCGGAGAACAGGAGTGACATGTTCACGGGACCGGGTGTTTTGGACTAGTTGCAGTCTATGGAGTGAGTGAGCAGTGATTCCAGTGAAAAGGGAGTTGCAGTAGTCAAGCCGGGATGAGATGAAGGCGTGGATGAGGGATTCAGCGACAGGGAGAGAGAGGCAGTGCCGGATTTTGGCAATGCGTCGGAGGTGGAAGTAGGAGGTCTTGACAACTGAGCTAACGTGAGGGTGAAAGGACAGTGTGGGGTCAAAAATAACGCCAAGGTTGCGTGCCAGGGGGGAGGGAGTGATGTTTGTGGAGTTGATGGTGAGTGTGATGGATCCAGTTTTATTAAGGGAGGATTAGGTGCCTATGAGGAGGAGCTCTGTTTTATCACTGTTGAGTTTGAGAAAGTTGTGGGACAGCCATGGTTTTCTGTAGAGATGCAGGTTTCAAAGTGGGTGAGGGAAGGGTAATGGGTTGGTGTGGTGCGTATATAGATATGGGTGTCATCCGCATAGCAGTGGAAGTCCAGATTAAGTTTGCGGATGACATTACCAAGAGGAAAGAGGTAACAGATGAATAGGAGGGGTCCAAGAACTGAGCCTTGGGGGACCCCTTGTGTAACTGGGGAGAGGATGGATGTGTGACCGGAGAGAGAAATGAACTGGTTTCTGTTGGTGAGATAGGAGGTGAGCCAGTCGAGTGCAGTGCCCTCAACACCTAGTTGGCGCAGCCTTTGGAGGAGGATGGAATGGTTCACATTGTCAAAGGCTGCGCTAAGGTCAAGTAGTAGTAGGATGTTGAGGGCACCAGAGTCAGCGGAAATGAGGAGATCGTTGGTGACTTTAACAAGAGCTGTTTCAGTGCCGTGAAGTGGGCGGAATCCGGACTGGAAGAGTTCATAGAGGTTGTTGGATTTGAGATGGGTGTGGAGTTGGGCGCAGACAATGCGTTCAAGGATTTTGGAAAAGAATGAAAGGTTGGAGATGGGACGGTAGTTGGAAAGGTTGAGTGGGTCCAAGGTGGGCTTTTTGAGGACGGGGGTGATGGCTGCAAGCTTATAGACAGTGGGAAAGTAGCCGAGGGATAGAGACTGATTAAAAAGGGTGGTGAGTTAAGGGAGGAGGACAGGGAGGCAGGCCTTAGTTAAGGTCGTTGGAAGGGGGTCGAGAGAGCAGGTGGTTGTCTTGGATGCGGTGATGATGTCTAGGATGGTGGAGGAGTCGACAAGGGAGAAGGCAGTGAGAGAGGGGAAGGGCGGGAGATCAGGAAGGGGGGGCAGGAGAGGAGGGGAGGTGGGGGAGGAGGAGTTGTTGATGTGACGGTCAGAGAACTGTTGACTTGGGCAATTTTGTTGTTAAAGCTGACAAGGAAGGAGTTACAGAGGGCGGGTGAGGAGGGTGGCTTGGTGGCCGGAGCAATTTGTTGACGGTGGAGAACAGTATGCGGGGGTTCCGGTTGGTGTTATTAATGAGAGATGAGAAGTAAGCAGATTTGGCAGCAAGAAGAGCATCACGATAGGAGGAGATGTGTTGTTTAAAGGTTTCAGCATGAACGATGAGGCGGGTTCTTTTGTAGAGGCGTTCGAGTTGACGGCCAGTTTGTTTCATGGAGCGGAGTTGCGGGGTGTACCAAGGGGCAGAGTTAGTGAATGTAACAGAGGAAGTTTTCCAGGGGGCTAGGGAGTCAAGGGTGTCGGAAAGGATGTTGTTGAGCATGGTGGCAAGGTCATCAGGGGAGGAAGAAGTGAGGTCGGAGGGAAGGGCAGAGGATAAGAGCTGGCAAAGCGTGTTCGGGTTTACAGTCTTGATGTTGCGGTAGGAGATGGTGCGCTTTGTGGAATTATGAGGCGAGGGTAGAGGGGCAGAGAAGAGGATGCAGAGATGATCAGACAGTGGAAAGGTGAGAGGACGGGGGTTGGATGTGAGTGGAAAGGAGGAGCATACTACATCCAGGGTGTGGCCTTTGGTGTGGGTGGGGAAGTTGATGTGCTGGGTGAGATGAAAGCAGTCCAGAAGGGAGATGAAGTCAGACGTCAGTGGAGCAGTTGGCTGGTCGATGTGGATATTGAAGTCACCGATGAGCTGGTGGCGATAGGAGACTGAGGATACAATGGTGAGGAGTTCAGAGAGTTCAGAAAGAAAAGATGGATGTGACTTTGGGGGGCGGTAGATAAGAACAACAGTAGTGGAGTTGGAGAGGGAAAAAGCAAGATATTCAAAGGATGAAATAGATGGGAGGTACAGGCGCAATTCAGTGATGTGTAGGGACTGCTTGTGGAGGACAGCAATACCACCTCCTCGCCCAGAGAGGCGGGGTTTGGCAATGTAGCTGTAGTTGGACGGAGTGGCTTGGTTGGGAGAAAAAAAGTCCAGGGGTTGTTGCCATGTTTCACAGAGGAGGAGGAGCAGATCAGTTATTGTCCAAAAGTAGTTAAAAAATAACTGGTGATTTGTTGGAGAGGGAGCGACAGTTCAGTAGCGCGAGGGAAATAGATGAAGGAGCGGGGGTGGGGGAGATTGTTGAGGTTGACAGTACGGGAGGTAGGGGTGATGGGGGGGCGCGAGGTAGTCCAGAAAGAAGGGATGGGTGAGCCATAAGGGAAATGTCTGTTAAAAGATAGTCCAGAGCCACGGTGGATGTAGCGGCGACGGCGGAGGATCTCAGTCTTGCTGGCAGCTGAGGCAGAAGCAGCAGGGAGACGTTGATTATTGTTGAGATGATGAAGATCAGCAGCAGTGTAGACAATTGTGCAAGAAGTTGGTGGAATGGAAGCCCGGAGTAATAGAAGTGATAGTTCATGGAGGAGATGAGACGTGACAGCAGCTGGGAATAATCCAGATAAAATGCTAGAAGTGGCTAGCAGCTGGTTAGCTAGAAGTTGATGGGCAGTGAAATGCATGGAAGCAGCAGTGGACCAAGTTGTGATGTTGGTGGAGTGGCTGGTGATGTTGGTCAATCCTGACTGTACCCGTGCAAACGGCAAGCCCCAGTGCGTCATTGCGGCACACAGCCGAACCACGATCGGCGAGCTCGCAGCGAGCGGGTGCTCCCCCCGAGGACGCCGGCCGAGCGGCAAGAAAGTTGGATTGAGGCTGTTTGCCGAACCAAGAGCGAGCAGCTACAGGATTAGAGCCGGGAGGTAGGAGGGTCCAGTGGTGGGTTGACTAGCTGGCTAGCGTAGCTCGTAATCAGAGGGAGCGGGAACAGAGAGGTGCAAGCGGAGCTTCCAGAGATACACAGTGGGCAGGTGAAAAGGCAAAAATTAGAAGGAAAAACAAAGAGAAAACGGGCACACTTAAAACGGGAAACACAAAACAGATAGGGGACAAACAAATAGCGGTCACGGTTCGGGATCGAAGCGGCAGTCAACAATCCAGACGCCAGCGTTGCTCTAACCCGGAAGTAAATGCCGACCTAGGGGCCGGCACGGGAGCCAAATGTTTCTCTTCTGGACGACTTCGAGCAGGATGCCTGTCATATTGTAACGCCTTGCCCGTCGGAGTAGAACCAGGCTGCGGACGTTGCAACGGCAGCCGAGGAAGAGCCTGAGCCACAGGCTGCGGCTGACGACGAGACCGGGCCCGCGGCTGCTGCCTACGGGTTGAAGAAGCGGAGGACCAAGAGGCAAGGGCACGGGCTGGAGTTGAAGAGCGGGTCTGGAGCAGGGACTTGAGACAGGTGGTAGGGGGGCAAACAAACCGCTCCCAAACGGATCCCTGCTAGGCGGGTGCTCTTAGCACTGTTCTGGCAAGAGGCCACCCAGTGACCCTCACCCCCGCAGTATAGATAAAGCCTATCTCTGAGGCGTCTACTACGCTCCTTTGCCGGGAGAGAGGTGCGTCCTATCTCCATCGGTTCCGGCCAGCTGGGCTGGGTGGGAGGAGTAGTAAAGGGGCGCTGGCTTACGTGGATGGGGGCCCTGGCAGACGACAGGTCAGATGGGAAAACAGGTACCTTCCCTGACACCCGAGGTGTCGGGCTGGTGTCACGGCGACGGGGGGACGGAGTCGCCTTTCTCTTCTCGCGTTGTCTTGACTGGATCCGCCGATCTACCCGTGCAGCCAGGTCCATGGCCTCTTCAAGGGTCTGAGGGCGCTCGTAAGACACCATCTCGTCCTTGATATACTCCGCGAGTCCGTGGTGGAAGGTGGCGACGAGAGCCGGGGTGTTCCAGTCGCTCTGACGCGCCACCGTCTGGAACTTGATGGAGTACTGGGCGACAGATCTGCTGCCTTGGTGCAGCGGAGGCGTCTTCCGAGGCTGAGCCCAAGTCGAACACGTGCAGGATCTCAGCTGCGAAGGCGTCGAATGACGAGCAGGCGGGTCCCAGCCGCTCATATTCTGCCGTTCCCCACAGCCATGCCTCGCCCGTAAGGTGAGTGAGTACAAAACCCACCTTGACTGGTTTCGTGGCGAACGTGACGGGCTGGAGGTCAAACAAGATGCGGCAGTTTGTCAAAAAGGCCCGGACGTACTTGGAATCACCGTCGAACCTCTTGAGGTTGCTGAATCTGGGCTCCGGGACATCCACGAGCTGCCTGGGCTCCGGGGCAGGACGGGGCGTGGACGTAACGGTGGGCTGATCGGTGGGGCTGAGTGGAACGGTCGTGGACAGGGCTCGTGCAGATTGGGTCGCAGCAGCCAGAGGAGCCAAGTCTTTAAGGGCCTTGAGAGCTTCTACAAGTTCTTGGTGGAGCTGATGGTGCTGCAGGAGCTGCTGTTGCTGCTGCCGGACGATCTTCATTAATGTTGCCCTCTCCTCTACGATCTTGCTAATGTCCCACTCCGCGTGGGTCAGGCGGTCCAGGGCTGAGGGACCGTGCGCTGGTCGCATATTGGTCAGTTCGTTCTGTCACGGAACAGAGACAGGGCGACCAAGGGCAGCACGATCCTTTATTGAAAAAGGGGGAAAGGGGAAGTGGAACGCTGAACTCGCGGTCTGGCTGGCGTGGCTGAGCAGCAGAGCCCGGCGCGTAGTTGTAGGCAGGCAGGTTGTCGAGGCAGGCGGCGATCAGAAGCGTGGTCAAAGGATGAGCAAGTAGTCGGGGCAGGCGGCAATCAAAGCGTGGTCAGTCAGTTTACGGAAGCAGTTGGCAACAGAGATCATTCAGGGGACGAAAAGGCAGTGGTGTCACAGGCAGGGTAAGTAGACGAACTGACAACCACTGGCACAATACACAGAGGTTAAGTAGGGGACCTAACAAGCTGTAGCAGGTGCTGGCAATTCCTTGATTGCGGATTGGCTGGAAGTCAGGTGACGCAGGAACGTGACACATAGGGAAGATGCCTGACCAAGTTGAGCAGTGCTTTCTGAACATTCAGCTGACGCATTCAGTCTTCAATTGGGGTGAGAAATGCTTGATTTTTCCCAATTCTGAAGCCCTCATTTTAAACACTTACACAAAACCTACTTCAAATTTGTCAATGTTGTTAACGACACTCTTCTCTGTGATGCATCAACTTTAGAAGACATTAATTATCACGTTACAGGAACTTTAAATGTATATATTTATATTGAAAATAATTCAAATATCTAGCCATTCATTTCCTACACCGTTTATCGTCATTGAGATCAGAAATGTGCTGGAGGTTATCTCAGCTGACTTAAAGTTAAAGTTAAAGTCCCAATGATTGTCACACACACATCTGGGTGTGGCGAAATTTGTCTCTGCATTTAACCCATCCCCGTGTGATTTTGATCCATCCCCTGGGGGAGAGGGGAGCAGTGAGCAGCAACGGTGCCGCGCTCGTTAATCATTTGGTGATCTAACCCCCCAATTCCAACCCTTAATGCTGAGTGCCAAGCAATGGGTCCCATTTTTATAGTCTTTGGTATGACCCGGCCGGGGTTTGAACCCACAACCTTCCAGTCTCAGGGCGGACACTCTACCACTAGGCCACTGAGCTGGTATGGAGTATCAACACAGGAAATTGCGAGCGCAGGTACAAACTCATAAACCTCTGCACTGTGAGGTAGAGGTGTTAACCAGTCGTCCACTAGGCTGGCAGGATTATATTATTGTGTTGTTGTTTTATTTGACGATGTTTTACAATTGGATTTCTTTTGTGCTTCTTCTGAAAAATCTTGGAATTATTATTGGTCCAACTGGTCTTGTTTGTGACGCAAAGTTGAAATTAATCGGTTACCTTACTTTAAGGCACATCCCTGTTGGAGTTGCATATGTCTCTGCTCTTCTTTGAATAAGCACTTAGGTCTTTGATGCCACCAGTGGCATTCAGTCGACCCCTACGGGCTTGTGTGGCATGCTGGCTATTCTCCGTCACTGACATCATGGAGACAGAATCAGTGTCAGACACAACACTGTTGCTCCAGTCATTATTCCAGCTGTGGAGACAGGGAGGGGGACGTTTATATGTAGACAGCTCTCAGACAGGCTTCTTTAAAATGACATCAATGTTTTGGAGGGAAAATTGCAGTTTGCATAATGTTTTTCTTTTTTTTTATATACATTAGTTGTTAGATTTACTATTACCCCAGTTGGTTTGGGTCAGTGTCGCGATTACAAGTTACACGGAACAACATAATAAAGGTTCAGTTTTTTGTTTAAACATTTTCAGAACATTACCAGGGATAATATTGCTGGTATTGCAGACCTTAAGCAGGCATGCTGCAGTCTGTCCGTCCATATATATATATATATATATATATATATATATATATATATATATATATATATATATATATATATATATATATATATATATATATATATATATGTGTGTATATATATGTATGTGTATATATATATATATATACATATAATGTGAAGTTTGCGCATTATATGTATATATATATATATATATATATATATATATATATATATATATATATATATATATATATATATATATATATACATATATATACATATATATATATGTATATATATGTATATATATATATATATATATATATATATATATATATATATATATATACACACGCACACAGTCGTAAGGAGATGTTTTGTCAAGAAGAATGGTCAAAAACACCTTCAACTAAAATCCAGTGTTCAGAAGCTGTTATTTCTGCGAAAGGAGGATCTACTAAATATTGATGTCATCTTTCTGTTGGGGTGCCCAAATTTATGCACCTACCTACTTTTGTTTAAGTAATGATTGCACACTTTCTGCAAATCCTATAAACTTCATTTCATTTCTCAAATATCACTGTGTTTGTCTGTATATGATATATTTAACTGAAATTGCTGATCTAGACAACCAATGATTTATAAAGAGAAATCTTGAAAATGATCAAACTTTTGCATACGACTGTATATATACAGTGCAGCCTCGGTTTTCGACCACAATCCGTTCCAGAAGGCTGTTCGAGAAGTGAATCGTTCGAATTCCGAATCATGTTTTGCCATTACAGATAATGGAAACAAATTTAATCCGTTACAAACAAAAAACAAAAGTTTTTTTAAGCATTTTTTCATTTGCACATTTTTGTCGGATCGCGCAACTGCAGCGCACCGCCGAACGCGCAACCACACCGCGCTGGTCGCATTATTGTGACAGAGCCGTCACTAAATTTCATTTAGAAAATATTTTTAATGTCCTAATGCAGTGTTTCCCAACCACTGTGCCGCGGCACACTGGTGTGCCGTGAGAGACGTTTAGCTGTGCCGTGGGACTGTCCAATATTAATTACGGAGCGCATTGTAAACAGGATCGCCAAACCACTGGTCAGTTCGCGCAAGGCCTGGTCAGCCACTTGCTAATCGTGCATGTGTGGAGAATCAGAGAATCTTAAGATTTCATATTGTGTCGATATGATTGTATTGCATCGGCACATATTCAGTTTATGTGTGTGTTGCTGTGTGCTTTTGCTAACAGTGACAGACACTATGACGGTTGTGGTGCGTTTGAGGTCCGATGGAAATCAGAGAATGCAGTTCAACCGGAGAACCTGGATTGGTTATTTTTCACATACGTAAAATAAGCAGTCAAGTCGAGACTCCTCGACTGTGATAGCCACTCAGCTGCTGTCAGAACAGCAGAGCGTCTTTAAAAGTGACTTTGTTCTTATTGTTGCAATATTTATAGACCTAGTCTAAAACAGTAAACAAAATCACGTTGATTCTTTTATTTTAATCACAATCACTTTAAATAGTTTATTTCTTACACCATCTATAACCTTTTTAAAAAACTGTCACATTTATTTAAAAAAAGGAATACAATTTAAAGAATATTTAGTATTTATTTCTATTAAATTGTTCGACTCTCCATACATATATAGGAATAGGACTCTACGTGTTTCGTTGTAATATAACTGATTTTAATATAGGAGCTTAACAGATTTTTGTTGGCGGTGTGCCGCGAGATTTCTTCCAATGAAAAGGTGTGCCATGAATGAAAAAAGGTTGGGAAACACTGTCCTAATGTACTTTCCAAAATTTAAGTGGACCTCAGTGTGCAGGGAGCTTAATTTGGCCCAATCGCGCAACCACAGCGCGCCGGGCGCTCACTGTCAAATCTTTGTGTTTTAGGATGGCTATACTGCTCCCACTTGCTTCCTTTGGAGGCATGATTAGAGTTGATGCAATCCTCAGAGTAATGAGAATGTAATAACGAACAGAGTGGGAGGAGTTTGGCGAGGCCATGGAAAATGACTTCCAGACGGCTTCGAGGAAATTCTGGTCCACCATCCGGCGTCTCAGGAGGGGGAAGCAGTGCAACGTCAACACTGTTTACAGTGGGGATGGCGTGCTGCTGACCTCGACTCGGGACGTCGTGAGTTGGTGGGGAGAATACTTCGAAGACCTCCTCAATTTCACCTACATGCCTTCCATTGTAGAAGCAGGGCCTGGAGACTCTGAGGTGGAGTCTCCAATCTCTGGGGTTGAAGTCACTGAGGTAGTTAAAAAACTCCTCGGCAAGGCCCCGGGGGTGGATGAGATCCGCCCGGAGTTCTTAAAGGCTCTGAATGTTGTGGGGCTGTCATGGCTGACACGCCTCTACAACATTGCGTGAACATCGGGGACAGTGCCTCTGGATTGGAAGACTGGGGTGGTGGTTCCCCTCTTTAAGAAGGGGGACCAGAGGGTGTGTTCCAATTACAGGGGAATCACACTCCTCAGCCTCCCTGGTATGGTCTATTCAGGGATGCTGGAGAGGAGGGTCCGTCGGGAGATCGAACCTCGGATTCAGGAGGAGCAGTGTGGCTTTCGTCCTGGCCGTGGAACAGTGGACCAGCTTTACACCCTCGGCAGGATCCTCGAGGGTGCATGGGAGTTCGCCCAACCGGTCCACATGTGTTTTGTGGACTTGGAGAAGGCGTTTGACCGTGTCCCTCAGGAAGTTCTGTGGAGGGTGCTTCGGGAGTACAGGGTGCCGAGCCAACTGATAAGGGTGGTTCGGTCCCTGTATCACCGATGCCAGTGTTTGTTCCGCATTTCTGGCAGTAAGTCGGATTCGTTCCCAGTGAGGGTTGGACTCCACCAAGGCTGCCCTTTGTCACCGATTCTGTTCATAATTTTTATGGACAGAATTTCTAGGTGCAGCCGAGGCGTTGAGGGGGTCTGGTTTGGGGACCACAGCATCGCGTCTCTGGTTTTTGCAGACGACGTGGTGCTGTTGGCTTCTTCAGGCCGTGATCTCCAGCTCTCACTGGAGCGGTTCGCAGCAGAGTGTGAAGCGGTCGGGATGAGGGTCAGCACCTCCAAATCCGAGTCCATGGTCCTCAGCTGGAAAAGGGTGGAATGCCCTTTCCGGATCGGGGATGAGATCCTGCCCCAAGTGGAGGAGTTCAAGTATCTTGGGGTCTTGTTCACGAATGAGGGGAGGATGGAGCGCGAGATCGACAGGCGGATCGGTGCAGCATCGGCAGTAATGCGGACTCTGTACCGGTCCGTCATGGTAAAGAGAGAGCTGAGCCAAAAGGCAAAGCTCTCAATTTACCGGTCGGTTTACGCTCCTACCCTCACCTATGGTCACAAGCTATGGGTTGTGACTGAAAGAACGAGATCCCGGATACAAGCGGACGAAATGAGTTTTCTCCGCAGAATGTCCGGGCTCTCCCTTAGAGATAGGGTGAGAAGCTTGGTCATCCGGGAGAGACTCGGAGTAGAGTTTCTACTCCTCCACGTTGAGAGGAGCCAGATGAGGTGGCTCGGGCATCTCATCAGGATGGCTCCTGGACGCCTCCCTGGGGAGGTGTTCCGGGCATGTCCCACCGATAGGAGACCCCGGGGACGACCCAGGACGCGCTGGAGTGACTATGTCTCTCAGCTGGCCTGGGAACGCCTTGGGATCCCCCAGGATGAGCTGGATGAAGTGGCTGGGGAGAGGGAAGTCTGGGAGTCCCTCCTAAAGCTGCTGCCCCTACGACCCAACCCCGGATAAGCGGAAGAAGATGGATGGATGGAGATATTTCTCTCTCTCTCTCTCTCTCTCTCTCTCTCTCTCTCTCTCTCTCTCTCTCTCTCTCTCTCTCTCTCTCTCTCTCTCTCTCTCTCTCTCTCTCCCTCTCTCTCTCTGTATATATATATATATATATATATATATATATATATATATATATATATATATTATTCTATATATATATATGATTCTATATATATCAAGATGGTGGCGCATGCACATGCAGCGACCTCTCTCTGTCCCGACCGAGCGGTGTTTTGTTCATTTAAGACGTGTTTGTCCGGCAGTTTTACGTGTTCGTCTCATCTTACTACGTCATGCTACAAGTACAGCAGGCAGTTTCTACTGGACATTGGCAAAAGCAAGTTTTGCAGCGTTCTGAACTTCGAAACAGAGACATTAAAGGAACTCGGACTAGCCCGGCCTGAAACAACACCGAACTCGCCTTTTACTCCTCCCTCGGATAGGAGGCGTCGGAAGCGGTGTGCGAGGAGGCAGAATAGGGCCAAGCGCGGAGGCGTCCGGGCCAGGCTAGCGGCCAACCCAACTCGCCCGGCCATACCTTCCATTCTTCTGGCGAATGTTCGATCACTGGACAACAAAATGGACTACATACGACTGCTGAGATCTACGAACCGGACAGTGAGTAACTGCTGTGTGCTCGTGTTCACTGAGACTTGGTTAAATGTCAACATTCTGGACTCTGCTGTACACCTGCAGCTAGCATGCTATCGAGCAGGCCGGGCCATTATAAAGGGTGGAAAATCACGAGGAGTAGTAATCTGTGTTTACATCCGTGACGAATGGTGCCGGGACACTGTGGTTGTATGCAAACATTGCTCGCCACTGGCGGAGTTTGTGCCGTCCTGTTTACCTGCCAAGGGAAATTATTGCGATTCTGATCGTCGCGGTATACATCCCGCCTTCCAACGTTGAAAGTGACAGGATCACGGCTCTTAGTGAACTGTACCAGGCTGTCAGTGAACAACAGACGGCGCACCCTGACGGTTTCACCATCTTCGCTGGGGATTTTAATCATGCAGACTTGAAGACTCTTTTTCCAAAGCTACACCAGCATGTTGATTTTCCAACACGAGGAGACAGCTTCCTGGACCTGGTCTACACTACGCATAAAGGAACTTTCAAAGCCACCCCCCTCCCCCACATTGGACTTCCTGACCATATCGCTGTTATGCTAATACATACTGACAAAGAGTGAAAGCATACAGGCCGGTTCGCAAGCAGGTAAAAGTGTGGCCTGAGGGAGCCTCTGATGCTCTTCGAGACTGCTGACAGACTGGGAAATGTTTAAGCAGGCAGCCACTTACAACAATCAGACAGACATAAAGGAGTATACAGACTCTTTAACCTCTTACATCACAAAGTGCATTGATGATGTGACCCACACAAAATACATCATCACTCAGGCTAACTGGAAGCCATGGCTGACAGGGGGTGTCCTCAGGCTGCTGAGGGCCAGAGATGAAGCCTACAGAGCTGGGGATGAAGCTGGCATGAGAACAGCGAGGGTCAACCTGTCCGTGGCATCAAGGAAGCGAAAAAGGCATTCACTTGAAAGGTTACCGCCCACTTCAAAGACAGCAGGAATGCACGAAGCTTATGGCAGGGCATTTAGACCATCACGGACTACAAGCCCGCGCCGCAGAGCTGTGAGAGCAACATCCCTCTGCTCAACGATCTGAACCGCTTCTTTGCCCGCTTTGACGCTCAGAGCAGCACTTGTCCGCTGAAGACCCCTCCCCCTCCACACGAGCAGCCCCTGTGCCTCTCTGCCGATAGCGTGAGGAGGACACTTGCTGCTATCAACACCCGTAAGGCAGCAGGCCCAGACAACATCCAAGGTCGAGCGCTGAATGACTGCGCTGAGGAGCTTAAGGGTGTCTTCACAGACATCTTTAACACTTCCCTGCAGCAAGCCATTTTCCCATCATGTTTCAAGGCTGCCACCATCATACCTGTGCCGAAGAAAACTGCCCCACCCTTCTTCAATGACTACCGCCCCGTGGCACTAACACCCATCATCATGAAGTGCTTTGAGCGGCTTGTCATGACACACATTAGATCCATTCTCCCCCCCCACCCTTGACCCCTTCCAGTTTGCATGCCGAGCCAAACGGTCCTCTGAGGATGCAATCTGCTCTGCCCTCCACTCAGCTCTCACCCACCAGGAAAAAAGAGACTCGTACGTGAGATTGCTGTTTGTGGACTTCATTTCTGCTTTCAACACCATTGTACCACAACGACTCATCTGCAAACTCGACAAACTGGGACTCAGTACCTACCTCTGCAACTAGCTACTGCACTTCCTCTGTCAGAGGCCTCAAGTAGTACGTGTTGGCGACAATATCTCAAGCAGCATCACGCTGAGCACTTTAAGCAATTTAAGATGACTGCAGGAGTATTATCTCGAAAATAATTGATCATTTAAACAGTGGCGTGATTGGGACATGAGACAAAGAGAAAAGAATGAACATACAAACAAATAATTTTTGGTCCCCCAAGGTTGCGTGCTCAGTCCGCTGCTCTTCACCCTGCTGACGCATGACTGCACTGCAACCTAAAGCAACAACCGCATAGTGAAATTTGCTGACGACACGACTCTGGTGGGTCTCATCACCAAGGGCGACGAGACTCAATACAGGTTGGGGGTCGACCTTCTGACCACATGGTGCAGGGACAACAACCTCCTGCTGAACGTCAGCAAGACCAAGGAGATTGTTGTTGACTTCCGGAAGGGTCACACCCAACAACTGCCACTGGCCATCGACGGTGCTGTGGTGGAGAGCAGCACCAGATTCCTGAGGGTACACGTCAGTGAAGACCTCTCCTGAACCACCAACACTGCATCACTGGCGAAGAAAGCTCAGCGCCGCCTGTACTTCCTGTGGAAACTCAGGCGAGCAAGTGCTCCACCAGCCATCATGACCACATTCTACCGAGGCACCATTGAGAGCGTCCTCTCCAGCTGTATCGCTGAGTGGGGTGAAAGCTGCACTGACTACAACAGGAAGGCCCTGCAGCGCATAGTGAACATAGCTGGAAGGATTATTGGTGCTTCACTCCCCTCCCTGAAGGACATTTACACCTCCCATCTCACCCGCAAGGCGACCACGATTGTGAGTGATGTGTGTCACCCCGCTCACACTTTGTTTGATCTACTGCCCTCTGGGAAGAGGTACAGAAGCCTGCGTGTGCTCCCGCACCACCAGACTCACCAACAGCTTCATACTCCAGGCTGTTAGGATCCTGCACTCTCTCCCCCCTCTACCCTCGGCTACACGACGTCCTGGCCTTTTGGGCCACGATGGCTGCCTTGCACTACTCCACTTGCACTACTCCTCTTGTACTTTTGCGCTATTATACTGACTGTCTGCTGTATGCACAATTGCACCATTTCCACCACATTGCTCTTATTTATTCATTGCTCTTATTTATTCATTGTATGTGCCTTCTTATTTTTACTTTTTGTATTGTTTACTTGAATGTGTAATATGTGTTGTCACCGTGGGATAGTAGAAAACACAATTTCGATCTCTTTGTATTTCTTGACATGAAGAAATTGACAATAAAGCAGACTTTGACTTTGATTTTGAATTGTTTTCTCTTTTTCCATATCTGTACTGTTTCATTTTGTTACTGTTCCGACTTACACCGAAATTCGGTTTACATTGCCATGTACAAACGGATCGACGTCGTAAACTGAGGACCCCCTGTCTATCTTTTTTGTTTTATTTTTATCATTTTTTTTACAACATCATCTGCTTTGCATGCTAAAAGTCAGAATTAAAAGGTTAGCTGGAGCCACAATGAAAACAGCTACAATGCCTTTTCTTTTGCTCCGACCACAATAATTCATCAAGGTGCAAAACCGGTACTGAAAAAGCACCTTTCAAGCCAGTTACTCTTCCATCAGTCCAAGACCAAGCCAAAACCATGCTCCCCAGAAAATCTTGCAAGCTCACAAGAAAGTTTCTGTTGTATAAATTTGGCGTGATACTAATTCCAGGCCTACAACAACAAGGGTCCTTGCCCAAGAGTCAAAAGTGACACGGTCTAGTGACAAAATCACTATGGGCACACTGCAACATCCAAAGTAATTTTTTATGGCAAAGGATTACCGTAATTTCCGGACTATAAGCCGCACCGGACTATAAGCCGCACCAGCTAAAATTCAGGGATATTTTAGTTTTTTTCTTACATAAGCCGCACCGGACTATAAGCCGCACGTGCACATGAGTTTTTTACAAAGAAAGACAGTACACAGAAAGCCGTAAAAATCCATAAATACGCCTTGCCGCCATTTAAGGCTCAGCGTTCAAAGTAACTTTCTGAATAAAATGCATTAAAAGTTCACATTCATTACAACTTGTTTTTGGTGAGCAAAATGTCAGAAGAATTGAATTTAAATGCTGATTGATTGGGTTTTAATACAATGCAGATGGTCCAAACAGCGCCACTGCTTTGTGTAATCTCTAAGAGAAAGGGTTTAGAGCCCTTTGACGCAGGTCACCTAGCGTGCATTCCTACTAAAGCTCATAATAGTCACAAGCAACACAGCCAAAATAAGCAGCAGCCATAGTAGTGTTTCAAAATAGTATTTTTGTTGTTTTTTTTCTTCAAGATACCGCACAACAGTGGTCCACAGCCTTTTTACGAGTGTATAAAAGTGATCAAGTCATCACAAAAATCACAAAAAAAATCTTATATAAGCCGCACCTGACTATAAGCCGCAGGGTTCAAAATTTTGGAAAAAAAGTCGCGGCTTATAGTCCGGAAATTACGGTAAGATCACATCACTTGTACAAAGTACTATTGGCTGCATTTTCTGTAAAGAATGCCTGCATTAACTCAGTCTTATCCAGTTTCAAACCCTCAAAGACCTAAAAAGCCAACACATTTGATCTAACTCATCTTAACATCACTCCCTTGGCAGCATGCGTAAAATATGGCTCTGTGGTGTAATGTATGAAAAATGGATATATCAATATTACCTGGTAGATAAATTGTGTGATTAATTTATTTAGTCTTATCTGAGGGAACGGAACATTCTCCATCAGCAACAAATGTGTTCTGACTTTCTTTCGTTCTTACCTACTTTCAGGAAAAATAAGAATGAGTATGAGCCAATAAATTTAGCTGTCAAGATGGCTACCAAAGTGAAATGGAGTAAATATGAATCAGTTGTTACTTTTAGAAATGCAGTACTGACCATTACTGTATAAAACATCTGAACCAACCATGGAATCCTCCACATGATACCAGTACAAACAAGTCTCTCTTTACCTTTGGCTGGAGGTGTTGGTGAGTGTGGTAGCTTGATGAGTTGATAAAGCATATTTGCTTGTGGAGAATGTTGTCTCTGTCTCTTTCTCAGCTGCATGTTGGATTGCTGCCCCATTACACTACGATGAAAACAGTTTGAAAAAGAAAGTAAGTGATTAGTATCAACCATTCATTACATTTGAAGCATTATATTACATGTCTGTGAGTTAAAGTATACGTTGGTCTGCTGCAAATCCTGTAGCGGCAAATTGGAAACCTGCCGTCGGCTGGCTGATTTTGCCAGCTTGTTCCTCTTAGTTCTCAGGTTCTGCCTGAGACGGTCATGGAGCTTCTTCCTCTGCTTCCTGTTTTAGAAGAAACATACAGTACTACATTATGATGCTACTCAGAGACGATGTGCTAAAACTATATAAGCTAAAGTTAAAAAGTCCCAATGATCGTCGTCACACACACATCTGGGTGTGGTGAAATTTGTCCTCTGCATTTAACCCATCCCCGTGTGATTTTGATCTATCCCCTGGGGGATAGGGGAGAAGTGAGCAGCAGCGGTGCCCCGCTCGGGAATCATTTGGTGATCTAAACCCCCAATTCCAACCCTTAATGCTGAGTGCCAAGCAGGCATGCAATGGGTCCCATTTTTATAGTCTTTGGTATGACCCGGCCGGGGTTTGAACCCACAACCTTCCAGTCTCAGGGCAGACACTCTCCCACTAGCCCACTGAGCTGAACTATTCATTTTCCCCCTACATTAAATAGCGTTATTATGTTTTTACTAAGTACGTACACCATGTGTTTGGAACAACACATCATACTGAAATCTGCAAATGGCTTATTCAGTGGTGGGTATCGTCAGCTCTGTAAGTGAGTTTCTGTCGGCTCTTATATAGGCCCAGTGACGACAGCCAATCAGCGTTTATAACGTAATTTTCATGTCACATGGCAGGAAACGCACAAAGAAATAAAGAAATAAAGAAAAAATAAATAAACAAATAAAATAAAAAAACAAATAAAGAAAAAACTCAAATGAAAACAACACGCACAGACAGACAGACAGACAGACAGACAGACAGACAGACACACACACACACACACACACACACACACACACACACACACACACACACACACACACACAACGGTTCATGATCTGCGGAATATACTAAACAATATGGGACAATGTATTTGTGATCTGATTCCCTGAAAGGTTTATAACACTATTCTATTCTATTCTATTCTATTCTATTCTATTCATTTCATTTCATTTCATTTCATTTCATTTCATTTCATTTGGCTGCATGTTAGGTGTGCAACACCTGCGCGAGCCGTCCATTCTCAACGCTGTTTGGCTTTCGCTGACGACTTGGATATCCACCCTAGCTGGCCTTATAGTATATTGATGGAGGCTCACTGACAATGCTCACCTCTGCTATAATTAAATCATTGTAACCATTGGGTCATCAATGTATCATCATTGTACTATTTAGTTCTACAAAATCATCCATAAAAATGTGGAATACTGTACTTTGTTTTGCAGTAGGCAACCACACACATGATTCCAACGACTAGGAGTGCAATGCAGATTCCTGTTATTGTTAAAATACGTTTCTGATACAGCTCCTCAGCTTCTGAAAAAGAGGACAGTACATTCTTTAAAACTCCGGTCACACACATATACACACACATACCGTATTGGCCCAAATATAAGACAGTGTTTTTTGCATTAAAATAAGACTGAAAAAGTGGGGGTTGTCTTACATTTGGGGTATAGACATTAAACCCATTCACAACGCTAGATGGCGCCAGATATCTTCAAAGCGAATGCTGAACTTAACTCCCCAGGCCAAAGCGAAACCCTGTCGCGAAGAATAAAAATAAAAATAGCGGTAGCAGTTTGCATTATTTTATTGCAATGTTTTTCCGTATTCAGATTTGTTTCAAGACTACAGTTACAGTTAGACTTTACTTTGATGGTTAATGCAATTATTGCAATTGTGTTGTTTTATCACAGTGATTGGTTTATTTACATTTCAAAAACCAGAAGCCATTCATTTACAAATGTGATTGCACTTAAGTTTACAAATTTAAATGTTCAGATATTAAGATGTGAGAGACAGTTTTGCATGATTTGAATCAGGCAAAATAACATGCTTTTTCTCTCGAATATATTGTTATAATCATTTGTGTCAGATGTACTGTAATTATTTTCTGTATAAAAACTTAATTTGGTGTTCAAAAAGTCTTTTTTCAAACTTGAGTCTTGAAAAAGAGGGGGTCGTCTTATAATCAGGGTCGTCTTATATTCGGGCCAATACGGTACATATAAAGTCAATACGATATCGTCTACACACGCTCACACTCACACGTACACACACATGTACACACACACGCACATGCAATCACTTGTGTACAAACATCAGTCGGACATAAACGTTTGTAGAAGAGAAGCAAAACAAGAACTGCAGCACGAGGGAATGGGGATTGAAGGAATGAGGTCGAAATACAAAAAGTCCTGCCTCGCTACAAAAACAGATATGCTCAAACCTCATTGAATAAAGTACATAAGCAGACAAGTATATTCACATATTAAATAAATAAAAGAAACATTTGAAGCATATAATTATACCTACACACCAAATCAATAAAGAAGACATAACTAGACATTTTTGATAAGTGGTGATGAGAAAGGTTTTTATAACTTTATGATCTGATATATATATTTCTGAGGACCTTGAAATAACAAATGACTTTTGATATATTGCCTAAATAGCTTAATGACCCTTAAGGAACTGTGGAATGCATGCCTGATGTTTTTTCTTTGAATCATGGACACGGCCAGAGTCGTCTTGACCGTTCAGTACTTGATTGTATCTTATGTTTTGACTAATGTTAGACGCCAGTTTTTGATTACTACTGAACGCTCTGCACAGAGGGAAATAGTTTGCCTAACAAAGAAAAGATACGGTTGAATGCGGTACGACAGTGTATGTCCAAGATTGGAGAAGAATGTTCACAGGAAGGTCACGTGGAGATAAAACCAGTGGGTGCCAGAAGGAGCCACCCGAGAACTCGGCCAAAGATGATCGCCAAGGCCGAGAGACGGGATGGAAGACAACAGCACCCTCCACACACACACACACACCAACAGCCCCCCACCAACACACCGAATCGCCCATAACCAGCACCACTCCCATGGAAGCAGACTCTCCTTCGAACTTGCCCCACCCCGAAGACTCATCGCCCATCAATCCCAGCCCACAATGTGCTACTGAATATAAAACTGATCTAACAACCTTGGACTTTGCCTTTTCTGAATGGAGACTTTCCGCTCTTGAAGGGCCCAGCGCTGTATTGTACTTTCCTGAAAATAGAGCTTTTTGAACAAGAATTGTGATTGAACTCAACCAATCTGTCTAAGTCTAATTTCTGCTTCAGTGTCTTTGCATTTTCCTAAATCTGAAGAAATCAAACGAGCACGCAGTGAGTAAATTGGATAACAGGT